>NW_011967163.1:371336-427575 GCF_000949405.1 Vollenhovia emeryi | reverse complement strand
CCCCCCCCCCCTCGCGAGCCGATATCACGCGAGACGCGCCCGAAGTCCGAAGCGTCGCGCGCGTCGAAAAATGCGCGCCAAACGCGAGCCTTTCACTTCGCGGGGGCATATCGCACCTCCCTCTCCACCCTCCGTGCTCGGCTTTCCTTTTCTCTTTCCGCTTCCCTCGTGCCCGTGTCAACTCGAGATAACGCGCGATGCGCTCCGTCCGACGTTCCTCGACCCTTTACGCTTCCGCCGCGTACTTTCCGAGCGAAGATTCGCGTACTTCGTAAGGAGGGAGGGGGGGGGAGACGCGAGAGGCACCGCGAAGCGAACTGGACCCTCGATGTCGCGCGAAACTGATAGACGATTTACACGAAGCCAGGACGATAACGAACCTTGCACGCTAGGATCAGGTTACTACGTGCATCGAGCGTGCCGGTACGCCACCGAGAATGATGAGGGACTAAGGGACGCGCGCGCGAGAGAGAGAGAGAGAGAGGCAACAGAACGGAGACTGGTCGCAGTGACGTAGTCTCGTGTCGCCCTTCTGTGGCCTTCCTTGACTTTTCTGACAAAGCAAGGATACTGTTACAATTTTGTCAAGCGCGTTGATTGGCCGCAGGATAGAACATTTCTAGATACTCGAGAACTTTTCTATCCTGCGACCAATCGACACGCTTGAAAACATTTGTTTACGACAAATGTAATACCAGCCTACTTCAAGGGTCAGTTTTGCAAACGTCGGTTAACTGTTGATCCCCAGATAGCACACATAGTTCTATGAATTGTCTTCTGGAGTGCAAATATTCCTAATTTCGGAATATTCTATAAATATATATATATATATATATATTTTTTGTTACAATTAGAAATCGTATATTGAAAGCAAAGAAGGTTTTCAGAATATTCGTCGAGAATGTCTTTGGAGTATTCGTTCAGAATAACTTTTTAATATTCATCAAGTTTGTAAGATTTTAAACTTCACCCTTCTCCCTCCACGCCCCGTAGTCTGGGGTTTCTTTTACTTTTTCTAGGGAGGATTAATTAGGAAGGGCTATGGCGAATGGACGTACGTCACCTCTCGTTATCCAGAAGGCTATACCATGTATTTAAGTTTACACAGATTCCGATTACACCGAGCTATTTTACAGAGCCCACCACTCGCGACACGTACTTAGGTGCTCGCCCGACAGTCCTTCGTCGCCGCCACACGTTCACGTTCGCGATTTTTACTCGCCCGCACGGTCCGCAGTCCCTCGCGACCCTCTCTATATATCCGCGTTCTTAGCTTCGCCGGTTCCGTGTGTCCTCTCGTTCGAACAATTTGGAACTGCCCCTCTACGTGGCTTTAGCGCCTCTAGTTCCTCTTTCTATTCGAACCTGGGCCTTACACGCTAGATGCCGCCTAATTGACGCTTCTGTAGCTTACAAGTTTATGTAGCGCACATTGTTTATTGTGTAATACACGTATCTTATGCAAAAGGCGGTGAAACCAGTGATCATACCATATGTAACCGACACGCTATATTCGATAGATTATTCTATTCACATTCGAAAAAGACTTATAGTAGAGCCAGTCGAATATTCCTCGAACATAAGATAAATATATAAGAATGACCTGTGGAATATTCCAAATATTCTTGAAGAATATTCTTCAAATGTTCTTGGGAGTGTCTTGTGCTATCTGGAACCAGAGGTCAACTTCCTGTCTTATATTCAAGACCGTCTTAAGATCATCTTTAGATACTCCGTAGCCAATAAAATGTTCCATACAGCATCTTTAGATAAATTCAAGACTGTCTTGAATACAAGATCCGTCTATGAATGCTAAGAAGAAACAGATAGTCGACTGACCACCAGTTAGCAGTTAACCGACGTTTATCGACGAATGTAATTTGTAGCCAGCCTTAAAGCTCCAAGCTTTGCTTTAGAAAGAGAAGGCTAATATTTTTATTCCCCTGGGCCCTCGAACGGGAACGTCTCGGTCACATCTACTAGTACGCTACTGAGCACGCGACCGTGCGAGCTCGCTATTTGACCCCACTGTTTTTAAATCTCGCCACGCGATTGGTCCACGGGAGAGCCACTCGTACAGCACGGATTACAGATATGAAAATTCAAATTGTATTATGATCGCACGAATTGTCTGCGGAGCAAAAAGTGTGTGTTGTCAAACAGAAACCAAGAAGCGCGTCGTATGAGCAACAGCTGAACCTCAGGCACTCGCGACGGCGAAGTTGGGAAATATCGAGAAACACCCGAGAAGTACTTGTATAAAGATATAGAATATATTAATCCTAAAGAGTTATACAATGGCGATTGCCAGTTCTGGCACGTGATAAATTACAAAGATTATTTCACTACTACGAAGTCTCAATCACAGGGTCGTGTCGAAACACGTGTCAGGCGTTGCTGTCCGGCCGTGCGCCGTCTGTCCCGGCGGGACGTTTGTCTCGTATTCTGGGATGAGAAGTGCTTCGTCATACGTGGGACGACTCGTCCCCGGTGTCAGCCGCCATGGCTTCGCGATTCTCGTACGCCCAAAAGCCATGGAACTCGATCAAGATGCTGACCATTGTGTCGCCTTGTCCGCTTTTGCAATCGGAACAGTTTCAGGTCAGTTATAACGTATCGCGGTATTCGCATTGCAATGCATTACATTCGCGGGATCTTCTTACCAAGACAGCAAGTCCTGCAACGTAATTCTGCACGGATCGGCTGGCTTCACCATATCGAATATCTCGTCTTTGACATCTTCAAAGCTAACTGGTTCTTGCCCGTGCATCGTCATCTGTTCTTGTATAGCCTGCAAAGTGACACCTCTTGATTCAGAAGCTGCGGAGAAAATTGCAGTAACTGCACTCAGCAGAAAAAGCAGCTTACCGAGCGCACGGTGATTCTTTAACGATTGACTCTTGCCTTCTGTTGGATCTAAATATAGAAAGCGTGACAAAGAATCACGAAGCGCTTACCAAACTGCCTTTTCTGCTGAACGCAGTAAACAGGGACGCAATACGCACCCTGAAGAAATAGTTGAGGCAAAAGGTATCCAAGTATCCGCGATTGTTAATATCGAGAATCCGAAAGAGGTAGTGAAGGCTCTGTGGTTCGTGCCGATTCTCCAGCGCCAAAACAAAATCCAGATACGTCTTGTAGTCCATCTCGCCCTCGTAGGTCAGACACTCTTGAAACACTCTTTCGAGGAAAACGCCGGTCAGAGTGCCGGTGCCGTATCCAGCGAGTTCCTCTTTGTTCAACATGCCGTTGTGGTCTTTGTCAAGATTCAAGTACTGTCCGTACACCTTGAGCGCCGACGGCGCGGAGAACCAATTCGCCTCCTGCAGATCTTTCGGCAGATCCTCGTCTCGCAATTCCAGAAGATCGTCCAGAAAACTGCACGCTAAAATATCCTGAATACGAACTCGTCCAGTTCGCAGCGGGTCTAGGAAGAATAGAAATTTCCGGACTGCCGTGCACACGTAGAACGAATGGAAGGACTTCTCCAGGCCCTCGAGTTGCGGCAGCGTTGGTATCAGTTCCAAGATATAATTCTCCAAGTCCTGTAAATAAAGAAGTACGATTAAAAGGGCGCACCGTTAGGCGTAATTGAGGTACAAAAGCTAAAACAGATTTAGAGAATTGCAAAGTAAACGCGATTTCCTTTCTCGAGAAAGTTTGGAGCTTTCAAATTTTTATTAGCGTTCTCCTTGTGATCTCGTGCATACATTACTATCGATTTCTCCTTTCAATCTACTCTCACCGCTGAGGAAGATTTCAAGTATGGAATGTTTTGTGATTTTATTCTCTCAACACATCCGTATTCCCGGCTGGGAAAAACTGGGGCTCTCTTCTCTTTACGATAGTTTTGTACGAAAAAAAAAGATATTCCGCTCAAAAATGCAGCAAGATGTAAGTAATGAAACCGAGAGCTTGGCTGTCCACAGAGACTCACCGACTCCCTGAGGTAACCCTCTCCCGTGATGTCGTACAGGGAGAGTCCGATTCTCGTTTGATGCAGCCAAACTTTCCGCATGACGTAGTTAAACAGCGCCATGATGCTAATTCTACCGTGCGGGTCTCCCTGCTGCAGCTTTGCGAAGACAACCGCGGTAAAGTACGGACTGCACTTTGCCCCCGCCAGTTTGCCCACTTTCTTAAAGTCCTCGTAATTGATCAGCTGCTCGTCCCCGGACAAGGGCGGGCTGTGATGCTTGTCGAGTAAAACCCACAACGCCTTCAGCTCGTTGTTGTCGAGCAACTGCCGGGAACGCCTTTGGAGGAACAGGGCGCGCGTCTCCTCGCGCAATTTCTGTGGCAGAATCTCGTCCTCTTTCGGCAGCTGAAAGACCATTACGACGTATAGTGGAAAGTTTCGTTATTTCAACGCTTCGCAGTGATCCAAGTGCGAGATTGAAACGCGAGACACGAGTAGGTACCTTGAAGTAGAATTTCGGTATGACTTTGTAAGTGGAGTCGTCCTTGGCCTTCACGCCCTTCCACTGCTGATACATCTTCTCGAAGTACTCGTCTTCCTTCTTCTCGTCGTCTTGAGAACTCTCGTCCGCTGTAACAGCACACGGCGTATTTTTAGAAGAAACAACGATTTCTACTTGGTAACATGACGTATACGTACAGTTCCTCGCCGAAGCGCGGCTTCGCAGCAGCGTTTCCAGCTCCATGGTCCCCGCGAGAGCCGCAGTGTGTGCTCCGTGACGCAAACGCGCTTTCTTTGTACAAAGAACGCTCTCAACTCGCCTAGGAATTACCCTGGTGCAACTTTCGCTAGCTCCGCGCGACGTTGGTCTTCCGGCGTTCGCAACGGCTCGAGCTCGAGGTTCCCCGCTCGGTCGCTTTGGTTAGGTCGCGCCGAGATCAGCCGGTGGTCGTGACGGGATCAGTCTCGAGCGTCGCGCAAATCCGCGCTCTTCTTGTCCCCGCGAACGAAGAAACGGCGTAGGAAACAGCCGAGAGTCCGCATCGCGCGCGGGTGCCGCGCGCGCGCCTACAGCTCCGCGCGTACGTGGTCGCGGGCCGCGAAGAGCACAGATACGAGTGAATAGGTTAGGTTAGGTTGGACGGCACGCGATGTTTACGGGTGACGGCGGCGGGATTGTTTTGATTACGTGGCGAACGCGGGGCGCTCGTGGCTCGCGTCGCACCGCGTAACGTCGCGGGACAGGCCGGACGATGCACGGTGACGACGGAGTCGGCGGCTGAGCGATGATTCTCCTGCGTGCGGGCTCGGTCCTCGGCTTGCTCGTCCTGGTGAGCGGCCTGCGGGAGTACGGGAGGCGGGAGCTGGCCGGGCTGCGCGAGGAGGTGCGTTCCATGTTCGATTACGCGTACTCCGGCTACCTGACGCACGCCTACCCGTACGACGAGCTGCGCTCGCTGAGCTGCGACGGCTTCGACACGTGGGGCAGCTTCTCCCTGACCCTGATCGACGCCCTCGACACGCTCGCGGTGATGGGCAACTACTCCGAGTTCCGCCGCGTCGCCGAGCTGATCGGCAGCTCGCGCGCCAACTTCGAGGCCAACATCAACGTGTCGGTGTTCGAGACGAACATCCGGGTGGTCGGCGGGCTGCTGAGCGCCCACCTGCTGTCGCGCCGGGCCGGCGTCAGGCTCGAGCCCGGCTGGCCCTGCAACGGCCCGCTGCTGCGCCTCGCCGAGGACATGGCCAGGCGGCTGATCGCCGCGTTCGACACACCCACGGGGATGCCGTACGGCACGGTGAATCTCAAGTACGGCGTGCCGGAGGGCGAGACCAGCATCACGTGCACCGCCGGCATCGGCACCTTCCTGCTCGAGTTCGGCACCCTCTCCCGCCTGACCGGCGACCCGCTCTACGAGGAGGTGGCCATGAACGCCGTCAAGGCGCTGCACTACTACAGATCCAGCATCGGCCTAGTCGGCAATCACATTGACGTCCTCACCGGCCACTGGACCGCCCAGGATTCCGGCATCGGCGCCGGCGTCGACTCCTACTTCGAGTACCTGGCCAAGGGTACGTTGCTGTTTCAGGATCCCCTGCTGGCGTCGATATTCCAGGAGCACAAGCGGGCAATCGAGAAGTACATTCGCCGGGAGGACTGGCATCTCTGGGTCTCCATGACCAAGGGTCAGGTGACCCTGCCGGTCTTTCAGTCCCTGGACGCTTACTGGCCCGGCGTGCTGAGCCTCTTCGGCGAGATCGGCGACGCGATGAAGTCCCTGCACAACTACCACCGCGTCTGGAAGCAATTCGGATTCACCCCGGAGTTCTACAACATACCGCAGGCCGAGGCGGGGACCAACCGGGAGGGCTACCCCCTCAGGCCCGAGCTCATCGAGTCCGTCATGTATCTTTACAGGGCAACCAGGGACCCGTATCTGATCCAGGTGGGCGTGGACATCCTCAGGAGCCTGCAGCACAGCGCCAAGACCACGTGCGGCTACGCGACCATCAACGACGTCCGGGACCATCGCAAGGCGGACCGAATGGAGTCCTTCTTCCTCGCGGAGACCACCAAGTACCTGTACCTCCTCTTCGACACCGACAACTTTATCCACAACACCGGCTCCGAGGGCGAGATCATCGACACGCAGTGGGGCCAGTGCGTGGTGGACGCCGGCGGGTATATCTTCAACACCGAGGCCCACCCGATCGATCCCGGCGCCCTGTACTGCTGCCGGCCGGCGCAGGAGATCTTTCCGGACAAGAGGCCGATCCTCAGGAGGTTCCTGCCGACGCAGGAGAACGCGCCGGACGCCGCCGCCGACGATGCCGCGGACGACTCCTCGCCGAACGTGTCTTATCGCGAGGTGGACGTCACCAGCGGGGGGGACCCAGAAGTGCTGCCGATCGCGATAGCGAAGCTGTCCGAGATCAGACGGATCTACTTCCCCGCGGTCGGGCGGAAGGACGCCGCTCTCAACGAGAGCGCCCTGTCGCCGAACGCCTCGTCGACGGACCCGTCGTCGGATTCCGCCGGCCGCGAGGACGCGGAGACCTCGAATCGAAGCGTCCGCTTGCCGACGGCCCAGGTCCTCGCGCCCTCGTCGGCGATGTACAAGGCCGACGACAGCGAGGGCGTCGACGAGGGCTTCGAGTCGCCGATACTGTCCGACGGGCGGTACGCCGCACCCGGACTCGCCGCGGAGGGCGGAGCGCGGCGCAACGCCACGCCGGGTCCCGCGAGGACCAGATTCGAGCCGCAGATAATGCTGGAGAACATCCGACGCGGGAATCTCTATCCGACCAACGTCACGGCGCGACACAACTATCAGATCTTGTCCTGCCAGGCTCAACCATTCCTACAACGAATGTCGATCATAGGAGAATTTTTTTAGAGGAAGGAGAGGAGGAGGACCCCGTGGTCCAGGAATGTACGCGGATGTTGTGACATTTCTCAAAGTATTTTTCACACGCGCGTCTTTGTTACGAGACTGGAAGAAATTGTACGCGGCACCGCTGACATGGCCCGCGTACGTTGTACTTTAGGATATATTCCTGTGATATAATTGTTGTTGTATAGTTTCTAATAAATATGAAATATTGCAAGTGTCGCGGTCCTTTCACACTGGCGACTTTGCTCTCTCATCTCGAGTGCGAATGTTTGATATTTTATTTCTGCTATTCGATACTTTTAAATATGATCAATTCTATGTAACGTAGCTTTAGCTTCTGATCAACGTTTAAATCTTATTACATGTCAGTTTTGTTTAATGCGTAATTCACTTTGTGAAAGTATCTTCTACATTCCATAGTTTTAAAATAAGAAATCACATTGCGCGAAATAAATCGCATGGCGTTCGTTTCCAACTTGCTTGTAAAGCACATAAATGTACAAATCGCCCTAGTATCTTAGCAATTTGACATTTGACTTGAAATTACGTCCTTACGGAATTTTATGTGAAGGCCTTGATTCTGCTCATCTAAGTGGAAAAATGTACACGGATATTTTAGTACGGCCATCATACTAAAGCATGATTTTGTATGATTTCACTATGATTTTTAACTTGTTCTTATGTTAGAAATGGCACTTAAGTCCATAAATGGTCTACGGCTATTTGTGCTCGTCTATCTACTCATTCGGGTGTGCCACAAGGATCGTCCTTAGACCTAAAAAGGGCATCTCGGGCATATTTAAAAGTGCGTTCTGAGAATGAGGATCCGGCAACGACAAGCTAAGGACAGATAGCAGCACCGAGACGCCAACCTAACGTCGGATTGACTGCTGCAGCGGCACCCTGATGGAAAAATTTTGCTGAAAACGTAATGAAATTTGCTGAAATTTGGTTGAAAATCTCTTGCAATTGACCCAATTTCATTGTCATTTCAGCAATTTCTCATTAAAAAATTTATTTTCAGTGAAATTCTGCAAATTTCATAATATACAACATTTCTAACATTTTTTCACTAATTTTTAGTAATATTAATTAACTTTCATCTAATTTCACAGTATTTCATTCAATTTCATTCCCGGATTCTCATTTTCATAAACTCCGTCCTGCACCACCGACTGTGCCGTGTTACCGACAGCGCCGATCAACATGGCGGCGAGATTGCTCGCTTGGACGCTCGTGGCTTGGATGCGGTCGTGAAACTTTGTCACAAACGGGGACGCGTGTAAATAATGTAATATAAAAGTATCGTAGAACCAAATAGAGAAGCTGCGTCACTTTTTCTCGTGTTACTGCCAATTCACCTCGCCATGTCGGATAAAAGGCAGCACAGCTTGTCGGTGAGGATTGAAGAGAGTCGCGCATGCGGCTGTATATTAAGTAAAATACAATTGTTCGTTGACTTTGTAAGCGACAACGTCGTCGTATGTACAATTCACAGCAGTATTTACTTCACACGAGTCTTTTGTGAACTGCAGCATCTGAAAACGACCGTGTAACCTCTTTATTAGAAGAAAGTCCCCTATTATGAGATATCGGAGTTTCTGCTAAATTAAATAATAGGCGTTATCTGTTGGTTTCACCATGAATTTATTGCCCTTGGAGTGAAATCTGTTTAGTGGAAAATTGATCGTTAGATCCTGTAGTAGTTGCACAAAAGATTTGTGATTAAATTTAGACGTTGATAATCTACTATCTCGCAACAGAGGATTATAAAAAGGACATACTTGGACTGATCTCTCTTGGTATGCTCAGAAGGAGGAGATAGCGAAGCAGTTTATGCTGCCGGAGAGGAAGAGCAAGATTGCAACGTTACTGAAACAGGACGGCCAAGCGTACTGCATTTGTAGAAGCTCGGACAGCTCTCGCTTTATGATGTGAGTAAACCTGTCGAGATGCCCAGAGCTATCCTTGTCTAAACCCGATGCGCTTTGCGACAGGATTGTAATCCCTGCGCTTGGAATTATTTCAGAGGATGCGACGCGTGCGAGGAGTGGTACCACGGTGACTGCATAAACATAACCGAAAAGGACGCGAAGCACATAAAGCAATTTTTCTGCGTTGTAAGTGAGCTCTTCGAACGAGCGTGTCTTTTGAAACTAACGACGTGAGGCAGCCCGACGTAATCGATTATTTATTTGTGCGCAGCGTTGCAGAGAGGAAGACTCGACGTTGATAACGCGATACAAGCCGCGCAGGACCGACCAGGATGACAGGAAACACAGGAAGTACAAGGACAAGGAGAAGGAGAGGGCACTTCGGTACGAGTACGACGCGCCGTGGGGCCCCAGCGTGGAGAAGAAATCCTCCAAGCGTTGCGGAGAATGTACGGGCTGCCTGCGCATGGAAAACTGTGGGAAGTGCGACGCCTGCAGGTAACTTACGAAGAAACGAGGCCGTCGTTTGCGCGAGGCAGTCTCGCCTATGTAGAATTAACCATCTTGGGTCTCTCGTACACGCAGGCACCTAAAGAAATTCGGACCTTCGGTGCGACTGAAGCTCAGATGTATCCAACGTACCTGCCGCGTCCTCGGCGACCCACTGAAGCCTTCCAAGAGTCTCAACAAGGGGACCAAGCTGACCAAGAGGCGGAAGAGGGACTCTAGTAACGAGAGGAACGATTACCTGGAGCCGCCGCGCCACTGCTACGGACCGGCGTGCACGAGACAGTCGCGGCCAGGCAGCAAATACTGCTCCGACGATTGTGGCTTGAAGCTGGCGACCAGCAGGATCTACCAGGTGTTGCCACAGCGGATACAGGAGTGGTCGTTGACCGCGTGCATCGCCGAGCAGAATAATCGACGTGCCTTGGAAACCGTGAGAAGGCAGCAGCACGACGTTCGTAGGATACTGCAGGAGCTGGAGAAGAGACACGTCGAGCTGGACCGCATTGTCGAGCGCGCCAAGCACGCGTCCATCGATCCGCAAGCCGAGGTGGACGACAACGACGACACGGAGAGTAGCATGTACTGTATAACGTGCGGCCACGAGGTCAACTCGAGAACCGCCGTTAAACATATGGAAAAGTGTTTCAATAAGGTACCAACAAAGTGTGTGTCACGGAAGATTACGGCACCTGTCGATCACTTGGATTTGATTTTCTTCCTTTGGGAGAATTCGTGTAAACGCTTGAAATATTGTGTGTCTACGCACTTGTCATCTTTCCCGATCTCATTCGAGTTAATAAGTCGATACTGGTTTTATTTTATATGAGTTTTTCCGCGAAATAGAAACGCTTATTCAGCTTGTATTTTGCAGTACGAGTCGCAAGCGTCCTTCGGCTCGATCTTCAAGACGCGCATCGAGGGCCAAGTGATGTTCTGCGACTTCTTCAATCCTGGGAACAGGACATACTGCAAGAGACTGCGCGTCCTCTGTCCCGAGCACTGCAAGGATCCGAAGATCGGCGACACCGAGGTGTGCGGTTGCCCGTTAGTCACGAACGTGTTCGACGCCACAGGCGAATTCTGTCGCGCGCCTAAGAAGAGCTGCGTGAAGCACTACATGTGGGAGAAGCTGCGACGCGCGGAGATCGACATGGAGAGGGTGAGGCAGTGGCTCAAGATCGACGAGCTCGTCGAGCAAGAGAGGCAGATTCGGTCGAACATGGCGACGCGAGCCGGTGTGCTGGCTCTGATGTTGCACTCCACTTACAATCACGAGTTGATGGAGCAGATGACGCAGGAGCAGAGCAGGGAGCAGCTGCAGGCGATGGAGGAGGAGCTACAAAGGAGATACGGCGTACATCAGAAGGAACAATGCATGGAATAGTGATTCTACTCCGTACTTGACTAACACCATTGCTAGATCTATAGCGTGGTCTACAATGGCAGTAGGAGTAGTGGATTAAAGAAGTAGGCGTTAGACATAGGCTGTAGGATTAAGGTCCCTTTACGCCCGAGTGTCTACAATGGCGTAGAGTAAGGATTATAATGAGCCAATCAGTGTTAACCAATGTTATTACACAAATGTTACCGTTGTTGGTGAATATGGATGTGCGAAGAATTGGATGGATTTGTGTTATTTATATTATTATGGAGTCAGCTCTTGACTCTTCAATGGCGTATTATGCAAACGAAGAGATCTATTCGGAGGTGGTGGGTTCGGCCTGTGAACAGGCGCAAACGAGATCAGGGTTTCAACTTTAACCTATTTCGTGAACTGATTATCAGTGGCTGAGAGTAAGGGAGTAGGTCGTACGAAATGGAATTGAACCATTTTGCTTACAGCCTTACTCTACGCCTACTACACCGGAAACACGAGCTTACTCCGACGTCTTACAGCCTTAATCCACTACTCCTACTGCCATTGTAGACCACGCTTATAACTTCAGCTACACTTTCTTACAATTTTGTTCCATTTACTCTTCTCTTTTTCAATGGAAATGTATGCGTAGTTACACAATGAAGAGCGTAAGAAAGCGCAGCTAAACGAAACGAAACCAGTTAGTTCTGGATCTGTTTGATCTACCGTTTGTTTCGAACCAATTACGCGTAGCACGGTCAATAGTTTTCCTAACAATTGTCAATGTAACCAATCGCGGACTCGATACAAAGCGTTGAAAAGCTACAGAAATTTGGCACGATGGTCGTAAAATGTGTACTGTAATATAATAAACATATATCTTATATATACATATATAAGTATATATACATAATTACATGTACATATATAGACATATATAACACATTTTTATCTTATATATATATACATATATACATGATACTTAAAAAAACTATCATTTTTAGAATAAACTTACCTGTGAAGAATGAAGAAATCGAACGTTTCTCTCTGCTGACGTAAGTTTTCTTCACAGTAAATACGTGAAAGAAAGAATATCCGCCGACATCTATTCTGTTGTAATTGCGCTCGTAATAGAAACGTACCGCGTTCTTAACTTAAAACGAAGTCTCCTAAAAAAAAGTGGTAGTATGCGAACAGATGGAGAAGCAGGTAGTTTTCTTTTCGGCAACATCATTATTATTTACATTATGGTATATCGAGATGCAGACGTCAGGATTTTTTTTGTTTCACACACTCCGACAATTAATCGTTTCAACAAAAACCATTTATTCACAGGTCGTAGCCTCTGCGGATGCAAAATAACACGCCAAACTAGCGATCTATCGCTTAGCTTCGGAAAATAATCGCGCGAAGCGCATAGAATGGACATATTTCTGTCCTCTCAGGAGAACCGCCTGTTTCGAATCGCCTCCCCTTAAACGCGCGCTAATGACCGCGACGCCTTGCCGAAACCTCGTGTCGTTGCCGCGGGATCACTATTGTTATGGTCATTTTGGAAGTCTACGTAAAATATCAGAGAGATAATAAGTATCTGTCCACTGTCTGTGGAACTGAGATTGTGCTGTCTCGGGACACGCTTTTAATAGCTAACACCGCTTTACTCGCAATATATCTATATATGTAACAAACAATAATATAAACTTATATTAACTTGCGATGCAACAATTAGGAACAAATGTGTCAATGCGATGGCAGTACGAAGCTAATGCGTCCAAATTATGCGATTATCCAACACAGATTTGTCGAGAGTCCGATCCATGTGGTCTTAAACTCAATTGTTTTACGGTCAGCTGCGAAAAGGAGAACCGGATAGGCCGCGATAAGTCGACAAGTCGAGTTCGTACCTGACAGAAAAATTCGAAAGTGCGCACGTTGTGCGTGTACCCGGAAACGAATTGTACGCGCGAATTATAAACGGATGTTTGCGACTCGCTTTAAGGGACCGATTGGAAACAGGCGACCATATCCCGACATATATATTTATATATTTATATACGTGCGCCGGTCTCACATTGTACGTGCATGCGCTTCGAAAAAGGAGAAAGGACGAAGAGAAATAGAGAACGACTCATTCTTGTTTCTTTTATCACAGTATTGCACGCAAAGCTTGTACGAAATCGCAAGTAAGACAGCATAAAGGCCAAACGGCGGACACTACACGCTTCCCTGTTTCAGAATACATCCGGGGAGGGTTGGAATTCTCTCGCACGAGTAGCGAAATGTTTAGTCCACTCCCTCGTTCTCCCTCTCCCCCCCCCCCTCTCTCTCTCTCTCTCTGCCACTCTCATTCATACACACTTCAGCCACATCTTTCGCATTCCATGGCAACGATTTCCGAACGACCCTTCGCATCCGTGGTCCATGATAGCTTCGACGTACATCCAACAAGGTAATAACAAAATAATAAAGCCACGCGTGCGCGTGTGAATACATCACCTGAGAATAAATCCGTGATATATCTCTTCGCTTTTCTCTCGCAACGACCCCTCCGGATTTCTTTCCCCAACGCTACCGGATTTTTTTTTTCGCTCAACCTTAACAATTCGTCGTCGTTCAACGGAAAGATATAAGCGCGCAGGCGACACTTTTCGCCGGCTTGTCTCCGGGTCAACGCCGGGCCGGATGGCTTCGACGTCTTAATACATTAACATCCTAATGGAACGTTAATCTCCTTACGAAAGAAGCCCTTCGGAAGAAAGTCGCCCCTCTCCGGATAATTCCGCGGAACGCTCGACGCAGGGAGAATCGCCGTGTAACTCCTGAGCGCGATCTGTCAAGACTGGCTTGACACGCGGAGTCCCCGAAGACTCGGTTCCGAGTGGAATTCGGTATGGAACGGAAAAGGAAGTCGCGAGAGCGCCGCGGATCTTCGCCGTCGCCGAGGACGAGGCTGCGAGCGGTTTTCTTCTCTCTTCGTTGTAGTTTCAGCCGCGAAGAAGAGAGAGGGGGAGAGTCCAGCGGCCGCTTCCACAGCCCGAGCGGGGACTTTTGATTTGCCACCTCGGGGACGAAGCTCGCCGACGCGCGACCTTCGACAATCGGACGTCACCGCTGACTCGACGCACTCGCGAAAGGGGGAACTTTGGCAACAGACACGCTCGTCAGGGTTTTCTTTCTTTTCCTCTTTTGCAGCTGGACAGCACAGCCTTTCACGCGCACGCAAGGATCCACTAGTTCGACACACGCGGCACATATCTTTCACGCACACACTCTCGCATTCGTTATCTCACTAATAATAGCGGCGTTAATTGTAATCTTAATTGGATAATTTTGCCGTAGCGTTGGTAATAATCATACAATGTTATATCATACAGCGTCGAATGTACAATACGAGAGGAGAATCGTTTCGTTATCGAGTAACAAATTGTACAGCGCGCGGGACCAGCGTCGGGGAGGGTAGTCGACAGTCGACTTCGCTCCTAGGGGGTGGGGGGTGAGAGGGGAGGATGATATTTTCACTCCTTGCACTGCGTCCCGTCCGGGAGGCGGCGGCTGAGCTGGCGCGCAACCGTCTCCTTGATGATGCGGCGCACTGCGGATCCGGATGGATATCGCGTTTTTCCGAGCGAGCGATCAACGATCGGCTGATCGGCCGGAACCGGGGGGGAAGGAAAGCGTCCGGAAAGATCGAAGGGGACTGGACGAGACTCGAGGGCGGAACATCTCGGGCGTGTTTCCTTCGGAAAGGCACGGGGCGCTAGAACAGATTCCGCTGTGAATGAATGGAGATGCAGATCGATGTGAAAGAAAATAAACATATATTTATTCCTTCTCATAAACGCTTATAAACGAAAACAGTAAGAGGGACAAGGGCGTACAGGTATTCGTGTGCAACTTGGCTTCCTTTCTTTCCCTCTTTTGCGGATACTTTTTCTCCCTTTTCTCTGTGTTCGCACGTTCGCTTCTCTCCTTCCTCGTTGTCTCGTCCGCGTTTTCTTTCTCTCTCCCGCTCTCTCTCTGTTTCTCTCTCGAGTTGCGTTTCTACTCGTCGTTAACCACTTGATCTTGACCGCGTGATGCAGATCGAAGAGACAAAAGTCGGTCCCGGCCGGTCCGCAGCGACACGTCCGCGCGTTTCCACCACGCGCGCGCGCGTGTCCATCGAATGAAGAAAAAAAAGAAACGTTAATTATAACATGTATACTCTACATGTGCGACACAGGGCGGGCGCATTCGCCACCCCCACACTCGCTATGTACACTGTTTTAAATGGTCCTATTCTTCTTTCTCTTCCTTCTTTCCTTCTTCCTCGCTTAGTCCCTCTCCACCAAGTACATTTGCACTAGTCTTCGCGAACTCTTATCACTTAGCCATTTGAACCGGTCAACATGGCACAGGCTGAGACTGCATTCGGTTTGCATTTTTAAGGCGAGTGGAGCACCTGACTCTGTTTCTTTTTTTTTAGTGTTTTCTTTTTTGGAAATCGTAGTTTCTTCGCGCGTCGAGGGGAAGTAGCTCGGAAAAAAAGAGGTATCGTCCGCGAGCCGCTCGGGCGATTCAGTCAAAGTAATAACTGCGAGATCGTTGCAAGAGTGTGCAGCGTGTCGAGAGATATATATGTGTGTGTGTGTGTGTGTGTGTTTGCGCGAGCGCATGTAAAATAAAAAATTAAAAGAAACTGGGGGAGGGGATTAAAAAAGAAATCGACCAGTACATTCTCCGCTGGAGCAACATACGTGGGCGAAGGGAAGAATCTGGGAAGAGCATCTGGGGGGAGATTAAAAAGAAAGTCTCTCTCGGCCGCACGAGTGAAACGGCGGCTCTCGCGATTACACTTTTGGAATGTAACGTCGACATCGGCAACTGAAAAGTAAAACGTGACGATTGGCAAAGAAAAAAAAAGAGAGGGAAAGGGGGTAACTAAAGAGGCAGTCTGGGACAGTCAGCGTAACGTCGGAAACGTGTCTCCCTCGAACTTGCCTGTTTAAAAAAGAAAAAAAAGAGAGGGACACTTTGGGACACTTAGGTCCAGTTTCACAAACGTCGGTTAACTGTTAACCAGAGTTCAGTCAACTTCCTATCCTTTTCTATTTTGTTATCTAAGAAGAGACAGAGAATCAATTAACCTTCGGTTAGCAGCTAATCGACGTTTGTGAAACTGGCCCTTAGTCAAGTCCGTAACAAACATTTTAGCCGCAGCCTACGGTCGTACCTTTCTGTTCTTTTTTTTTCCGAGTTACTCTCCGATACGCGAGATAAAACGCTTGCGTCGTACAATTAAATATCTCGATTTCTCGCTTATCTCGAAAGCTGTACCTCCAGCTGGAACTATCTCTTACATACTGGACAAAACAAAAAAAAATGAAAATTATCAACGGAGCACGGCTATCTTTTTTTTCGTTTTTACAATTTTGATATTTTCGCAAAGAAAGAACGATATTATAACAAACTCTTTTTACCAATCCTAAATTTCATTAATAATAATTAACTCGCGTTATAATACTACATACAGTAACACTTTCATGCTTCCATATGAAAACTTATCTGCGATAATTTGCTTTATCATTACCTATGAAGGCGATAAGTTTCCACGATTCGCATCCCACTCATTCCGTTCTCCGTATGAGACTGCTGTACGAAGGTTTTTTTTTACTCTCGTATTAGAACGACGTTGTTTCGCAGTGCGATTTTTAATAATTAAAATCATCATCATGATTATTAGAATGTGTCTTCGCGCCCCGGCGACAAGAGGCGGCGGCATCATCACGAAATGAGTCGAAAGACGTAAACTAAAATTAGATTTTAAACGCAACTGGGATTACTTTTAGTATTCATCCGTTTTAGTAACATTTGGAGCACGATTCTACGGATCCGCAGTGTCCCCTGAGGTTACAGAAGTTCATAGACTTACATTTAAAAACCGTACAATTACAGTAGTTAAAAGCAGCGTTACATGCGCGTTATTTATTTCTCTTAGGCTCAATTTTTTTGTTTTTTTATCTTTAGGCATTTACAGGCATACGAATTTAAGATACGGCTTATATATCTTTTCCTTTCTCGCTTCCCGTTTAATTTAAGAGAGATCCACCCGTATATACATACATTATATTACAGTGCTCTCGTCTACGTATGCGTATTTATCGAAATGGTAAACGCGTGCACGCGTTCTCTTTTTCTTCCCACTTACGCCTGTAAATCAACGCCTCGGAAAAGGGACGGGGGGGGGGGGGGGGAAAAAAATGCAAGAGGATCCCCGCGCGTTTCGGAAACCGACGGATCGTCGTTCGTTGGTAAGACACACCCGAAAACGAAACTAAAAGCTTAGGAACTGGGAACGTGTCTCGCGTGGCGGAGCTTCATGTAACTCGAGTTAACATTTAATGAGCAAATGATACGCGTTAATGCAGTGCACGCGGGTTTACCTTCGTGCATTCCCGGGGCAATGCCTCCTGTACCGCAATCGAACAGCAATCTCACTCTCATAGTCATCGGACACACGGTTCTACGCGAAATTATGCACACGCATTCACACCGTTGTATGTTTACTGATCACAAGCATCTTCTTATAATTATCATTATGAATAATTATCCGTTACTTTTTTTTATTAAATAAGCAAGTCTGTGTAAAAATTTAAACGTTTTGCGATTCGACACACTCGACCATTCTATCTTCACAGACATTTGACCAGACTTTGAGCTTAAAACTTTGACGCTTTCGAAACTCAGTTAGTGACCATCGTTTTCTTTTCTCCTTTGTTTACTTTAAAAGCTATCGAATGCTCCACAACTGGAAGAAGCAGCCACTCTGAGTTCTATAAGTCGACTACTATCGCTATCTCGATATATTACACAACCGCGCATTTACATTTCTCTCATTTACAGTCCGCACGTCTTAATTTGCATTTATCGAGGGTAAAAGTACAATATCTGCATATATTTCTCTCCGTCATATTTCGACTCACCGAATCGTAACCCGCTGGTTCACAATCTTCCACGATGTCGATTTAAGATCGTTCCAGTTCGAGAGAGTTCGAAACTACTTACTACAGACGTTTCACGATACTTCTCATACGTTTCTCGACTCGATGTGATTAGTGCAGGCTTCCTCGATCGGCTCCCCATTGGGCTGCCTAAAGATTTGCAACGCCAAAGGCAACACCGGGAGATACCACTGTGTCGATGCGCAGGACTCTTCCATTCCGAGGCTTCGTGGTACACCTGGGTTATTACAAGTCCACACACGCTCTTCGTAGCATTCTCTTACAATCGTACACCCGTTAATATAAACCAAGACGATATCTTCCAAAATTTATAGGGCTGTCTGACGTATGTACACGCGTGGCTCGTACGCTGGAAGTTCCCTTCGTTCGAAGAAGCAGAACACATCTCCCTCTCTCTCTCTCTCTCTCTCAGGGGACAGAGATATCTTCCGCTCAAAACGTTCCTAATTGTCAATACTGAAGTTCTGCGACACTGTCACCATCATTTGGAAATTTACGCAAGTACAATGTACATTACTGGAATATACACTTTAGCTTACTCCTCCATTCTCCTCCGCTTTTTGTCGACTGATTATATATGTACATTGCTATTATTATCTCTTGAGGCACACTTTGCGCACCACTCGGCACCACCGATCCCCCCGCGCGTTGACTCAGCGCTCGACTCAAACGTGCAAGATCCTCCGAACGAACTCTGCATCCCGCGAGGAGCAGCCGTACGAGTACCTGGTCTCGCGTATCAACGTGGCCGAGACTCATCGAACTAACTACTTGCAATGGAAGTGGTTCACCAGTACAAAAGTTACTGTCATTGCCTATTGCCTGAGGCGCGTCGACGACTTTCTCACTTCACTGTCCGCTATAAAACTGTACACGGCCGGTTGTCACTGGCATCTCTCTCATGACAGCGTCCCATGCTGTTGACAAAGAAAAGACACGGTAGCAATGAGTACAAGGAATAAGGATGGTGTATCGAATAACTCGGTTAAAGACGACGAGAAAGTGCTATCTTACCTAAGCCAACGAACGACACAATTTTATCGTGGTTGTACGTTTGCACATTCAGCTCCTCCTCGGGCGCTACGTAAAGCATAGAGAAATCTTCCTTAGGCGGGTGAAACTTCTCCATGATCCCGGGCGGCGGTGGAGGCGGCGGCGGCAAGTACGCGGGTGACGCGAACCTGGGCGTGGGGCCGTAGCTCATGTACGGCAACGGCTGCACCATAACTGGATGCACTGGATGAGCGTTCGGCTGCGGCATGTGATAATTCGACGAGAACTTGTCGTATCGCACGGGCTTCTCGGCGAACAACGGCGGATTCCTCTCGAAGTTATTGGGCGGCGGTTTGCTGACCAGCGGCGGCACGGCCGCAGGAAAAGCCGGATTCGCGGCAATCGACGGGGTCGTCTCCTCGTTACCGTTGTCCTCCGAAAGCAGCAGCTGCTCGTTTATCTCGAAGCCGAACGTGAGTTCGGTCGGCAGATTGTTGTTCTTCGCGATGTCCGAGGAGGCCTCGTCCAGCAGAATCACCGCCGGCCTGGGGGTCGAACTCTTCGTCTGCTGCGCCTCCGCGGACGATCGTTGCTGCGGCTGGTCTTTATCGGCCTGCGCGTTCTGCGACTTCGCCTTCTTGCTCTCTGCGTCGTCGCGCTGCTGATTATCTTGCTTCGAGTTTTGCGGCAGACAGACTGCCACTTTCGCCGCGTCCTGCTTCAGCGCGGTGTTCTGATACTCCTTCGCGATCCTCGTTGTCCTCGGATCGCCGCCGCTGGTTGTCTTGCCGTTGCCAGACTCGGGCTCGACGCTCTGCGGGTCCTGCGTGGGTTTCGCAGTCTTCGACTTTGACGCGTCCGCGCCGTCGTGCGACACGATCGTTGTTGGTGGATTAGTCCTGTTCTCCAACTGCGGGACGTCGCTGTTATGCGATTTCTTAACAGCCTCTTCGTGATACGAGGACGCGGGCTTTTTAACGTGTTGCTCTTCGTGCATTCCCTGAGTTTGTACATTTGAATTACTGTGCACGTAACTCCTGCGAGAGCGAGGATTATTAGCTCGCGAGAGCGTAACGGAATCTTTACTGTTGACGGTGCAATTGGGATTATCGGTATCGACTGGATTATAATTCATCGTTGTACTATTATTATTGTATCTTGGCGTTACGGCGCTTATCGCGGTAGTCTCGCTCGAATTGGAGCTGTAATTGGAGCTGGAACTCGCGTGTCTCTGCTCCTTGTGTTCTGTCGCTTGCGTTAGGCTCTCGTGCATCTTCTCGATATCTTGCACATATTTAAACACTTGGATGTTCTTATTGATGGCCTCTTCCTGAGCTTCGGCTTTCTTTCTGTCCGACGAATTTTTCATCTTCGACAGAGTTGGCGAAAGTGGCTTCTCAAAAGCCAGACCCAGACTCGTTGCCGCATGGTTCGATTGGGCCTGTTGCTGCCTCACCTTCCTCTCCGAGTGCTGCAACTCGTCCAGACTCGGGTAATAATCTTGAGGCACTTTGTCCGGTTCCGAAAGGGTCTTGGGCGGAACACTGGGCCACGACGACGTGTTCAGCATGGCGGACATGGTCAGGTTGTGGGTCATGTTGATAGTAGCCATGCGTGCTATGTCCGCGTAACTCGCCTGCGGAGTGCCGCCCGACGAGGTTGCGACTTTGGACAGATTGTGTTTGGAGGTGTTCGACGTAACCGGCAATGAGTGGACTGAATCTAAGTCGCTACTATCCGCCGACTTGTCGCTGCAAGGAATAACACATTTAAATATTTTAACTTTGGTATTTTAACTGTCGAGTCACTTTTTTTACATATATGCAATTATTTGTATAATTACCTTGGAGGCATACTGCTGGCCGATTTTCTTCGGAGTTCGGGAGAAAGAGGTGTCCTGTAGTCGTTGGAGAAGCCTCTGGAATTCTGAAGATACGAACCTGACGTCGTCAGGTTTTGCGCCCTGCTGCCACTGGAGCTTCTCCGTTGCTTCTTGCTCTTCTTCTTTTTCGTAACCACCAGAAATTCCGTCTCGTGCTCCGATTCTGGATTAATCTTTTTGCTGGAATTACGACGGCTCATGTAATCCTCTCCCGTGTCGTTGCAATATATCGATTGACCTTCCTCTGTCCCCCAGGATCGCCTGTCGCCTCGACTATCAACTGTCGCATCTCCGGTGCTTCTTTGTTTCGGACGTCGCAATGCGATATTTACGCCTATCGTATATAAAGACGGTGTAATATTAAGAGGGATGCATTCAAGGATCATATCTGAAAGCTCGGTGCACGTAAATACATACCTTGTTGACTGGACACGCTGCTAGCACCGCTGGAACTGGCACTCTTCTCCGTCGTGAGATCCTCCAATTTCGTCTTCGAGATCTCTTCCAGGGAATTGGACTTTTTCAACTTGGAAGGCAACTGTTCTCTCTTCGTATCCTTCTCTCTGGTTCTCGGTTTTGTGCCGGAACTGGTCTTGACTCTAACGGGATTACTCGTCTTGCCCTTTTTACTCTTGGATTCCTTATTCTCAATGAAGTTAATTAGACTGTCGATATCCTCGTTACGATGGCCCTCGACATTTTCGGCGTTGTAAACTTTGACATTGTGTTCCTGAGTGTGTTTCCTCCTGGGCTTCTTCCGCTCGCCGTTGTAGGTCTGCACAGCGTTTCCGTTCTCGTCCAACGACTTCTTTTCCCCCGACACGGATGGATCCTTCATTGTGATATGCTGCGTTGTATACCTGGGACCTTCTGCGCGCAAGTCACATATTTCAGTTTGCAATAGATAAGTCTATTAATTTTGAGACTTGGATAAGGCCCACATACATTCTAACGTATCCTTGAAAAGTTTAATACATCGAGATTCGCGCATGCAATACATATGTTAGAGTGTCATTCTTACCCATTGTTATGTTTTGCGTTTGCCAAGACGCCGGCATCACGGAGCATAAACTGGGCACGATTTTGCTCTGGCTAGTGCTGGAACCATTTGAGGCCCCGCCTATACTGCATTTAACGCTGTTGTGTGGTTGAAACAACGCCCCCGTCACCTCTGTACCGTTGACAGACATTTTTGATTTTTCTTGCTTATGATCACGTATAGGAAACTCTATAGTGGTGTCCACAGGTGTCTGTGTTATATCGAAAGTTGCCCGTGTGACATAGTGGATCGGTTTGCGCGGCTCAATGATTTTCAATTCGGTCCCTTCGTCATTTTCAGTGTCTAACGAGCGAGGCCTCTGAATCCCACTCGCCGTAGACCCCACATTTCTCTCGCTGATAGCACCTACCTGCAATACATGAAACAATGTCCCTCTTAAATGCCGTACGTTTGCACTTAAATATTTTCCTTGTACAAAAATAGAAAATCCTTCCCCATTACTGAAATACAGTAACGAAAAACTCACTCAAGGATTTACACGGTGCACATATATACGTGTAAACCCTTTCTTTAAACTTTAAACCCAAAAAATGATGATTGTGAAACAGTTTGGCACTTCAACGTGTATTTTATAGAATTTTATCTCATTCATTAACCTCGCAACACCACATGTGCATCCCGTGTCATTTTTCATGCCATTTAAAACCTATTGAATCTCAAAACGATCTTTTTTATTCAATAGAACCCCCCCGGAAAGAGGCTTTGTGATAAAAAGGATACCCCTCGGCGGGATACGAATCGTCAATCGGCTTTCGAGCAGCGAATAAATGAACAAAAGTTACTAACGAACACGAATGCGTGGCTTTTGAAACGGATTTTTTTCACAGACCAGCGAACGTTTATTTTCCAATATACTTCTGCTTATTAAATATTTCAATATATTCAATATAAATATATTAAAATAAATATAAACAAAATCCAAATGTAAATGTAAAGGCAAGTTTTATTACAAAAACACATAAAAGCGCTATCAAACTTGCCGTTACATGTAAAAATCTGATTTTACAATCGGTGAAATTTAATTTTTACCATGTAATCCGTTTCATACATGTGCGAAATGTTCTTATATAACTGTGTTAATACCTGTATAGTGTCAAGATTACAAGAGGCGTCGTAAAATTTGTGGCAAATTACGTTGAAGATAATTGAGAGAAAAATTCTCTTTATATATCAATGAAACTTCGAAAACCAGTGGCGAGTCAACGAGACGATCTTGCCACGAGCACTTGTCTAATAATTCGAAACCGACGTCAAAACTATACAGGTTCCATATGTCAGCGTAAAACTATAAAAAGACGCACGCTACAGACATACAGAATCACGGCGTTTCTGGAGATCGAGGGGAGGGGAAAGATCAATTGCCACAAATGACGATACTTTACCTCAACGTCGCCCAAATCGATGACCATGTAATCCGATTTATATTCCGGCGGCGGATTATCTGACTCCAGCATCTCATTTGTTCCGTATTTTCCTTTGCTGGCTCGTTTCTCCCGCGCCTCGGACTCTCCCTCGCCCGAACTACCGGCGGTGTCTCTCTTCAATTCCTTCTTCTCCTTCTCCTTCTCGTCCTTCTTTGTACTGGCGTACGACGGCTTGTCTAGGGACTTGGACTTCTCCTTATTGGTCCAGTCATAAGCTGACCGTTCCTCGTAGAAGCTCTTCTTCACAAACAGACAAGAAAATTGCCAATATGTTGCCAAAATCCTCGCTGGAGTTACAATCGTGAGAGTCTTTCAAACATTGTTTTATATATAATTCATTACGTAAACGCGCTCGTAAGATAAAGACTTGTACATTTACGAACGTCATTATTAGTTCTAATGATAAGTACCTTCTTATCGAATATTAGATCTAAATTGGCCAAAGAAGCAAGGTTATGCGACGCGTTGACATTCGACGGTAATGATCCACCTTCTCTCTGCCTGGCAGAGACACTGGGTCCAGTGTACTTCTTGTTCTTTCTCCTGCTGCTTCCGTAAGTGTGGCACGAGCTAGACGTCAGGTAGGCAAAACTACTATCGAATTCCGAAGCTATAGGCTGCGCCAGATTCTGCAGTGATCCACCGTGTGTCAAACGCTCGGACACGGACTCCCGTTTGTGTCTCCTGCGATTTGAGCCCGGAAGACAGCGTGAATTGGATATCACTCTACGGCCTTCCTCAGTCTCGTCCGCCTCCGCCTCTTGCAGGAGTTCCTACAAAGAATCGTTTCCGTATCATCCTGACACAATTCCTACGCGTCTCTAGTTTCGAGGCGGCTCGTACGTACCTTAAAGAGATTAGATTTTCCCTCCCGGTCTTTCGGACGTTTGTAGGTTATAGCTTCGTCCAACAAAGCGCGTAACTCATTATCATTCAGCATCGACAGGGTCGCCGGCTCCTCCTGAAAGAAATTAAAGGAACCACGTTACTTGCGCGGACTCGCGGAAAACCGGCACCGTAACGATTTACACTCCCGCAGCGTTCTCCTAATTTATCCTGGTTCGGAGGCATATTTTCAACAAACGTGAGGTTCCCGTGGTTCTCTCCAAGACTCTCTACCACGGCCCGTACTCCGAGCCCTCCTTTTATCGACACAGGCAACTCTAAAAGTGACTCGCAGCCAATCGGGAATCCTTTCCTCCAGCGTGAACTTGGGGGAGAATTTCATCGGGGAAATCAATATTCGCCAATGAAATTTCTCACTTTTCACGAGTTCACGCTGGAGGAAAGGATTCACGATCGAGCCCTCGGAGACTCGTTAGCCACTTTCGGGCCCGGTTTTTCCATTTTCCGGCATTGTCAACCAGAGGTTAGTCGGCTCTCCGTCTCTTCTCGGATCGCGCAGAGAGGGACGGAGGGTCGACCGACTTCTGGTCAGCCAGGAAATGGTAAACCCGGGCCTCGGAGGCGCCTCTATTGACGAAAGGGGATTCCGAGTACGGGCCCCATTTCAACAATATCGCCCGTCCGGTATCCACGTTCTTAATTGCAACGGGAGATACACGGCGAAAAATATGCATTATCTACACTGTCGCAAACAGTTTTGCGATAGGAATTAGTTGGCGTGCGAGCTGGATAAGAGCGGGTGTGTTGGTGGATCCCTAGAGAGTGAATTTAAGGTTTCTCTTATTGGATCTGCGCGAGGCTTACGGCGACCGCATTGTAAGGCATAAAAAAAAAGATACCTATATCTTTCCAAGATACACACACACACACATACGCATACGCATACGCACACGCGCGTTCCGGCGCAGTCTCCAAATTCGCTCGACGAAAACAATCTACTTGGATTCTCGGGGCTCGACGCGCCGACATAACCCAACTAGCTCGCCCGCGAGCGCAGAGCGGACGAAACGGACTCGTACACGGGGACGCGAGAGCTCGTCGCGCGCGGCCGACGGTCGTCGAAAATAAAATGCCCCCCTCCCCCCCATCCCGCCCCGAGATACGCCGCGAGCTCATTATCGTCGCGCGCGCGGCGCCGAGAATCCAGATTTCGTCCGGCGCACTTTACACCGGGCGCGAAAAAAACATACAGAGAAAAAAAAGCGCACGCACTCACGAGCGCCCCGTAGGCGACACGCGCGAGTCCACGTCTCTCGTTCCCGGCGCACGGGAAATCTGATAGTGTCCGAGGAAGAGGGACGGGAACGGACGGGCCGCCGGGGCGTCGAAAAGGCGAAAACGCGAAGACGGCGACGGCGGGGCGAGACGGAGGGGCGGGCGAGTGGAAACAAGGGAGGCGCGGGGCGACCCCGGGGGGGCCGACGGTACAACGTTGGTTCGGCGAACTCGCCGAACGTTCAATGACATGACGAGAATCGTCACGGAGTCCCAATTTCTTACGCGGGGTGTGCGCGGGAGGGAGAGGGGAGGGGGGAGAGAGAGAGAGAGAAACGGACGTACGGACGAGGACGGAGAACGATCGACGAGCCGATTCGGCTGCGTGAATCGGCGGCCGCGGTCGTCGGGGACGGTGCGGAAAACGCGGAGTCCGATCCACGGGCCGCTCGTGAGATCGATACCGCTCCGGCGATTAGCTAATTAAGACGCGAGCCGCGAGGAACAGACGGGAGAGAAAGGAGAAAGAGAGAGACACAGAGAGAGAGAGAGAGAGAGAGAGAGAGAGAGAGAGAGATAGAGCGATATCGGGGTGAGACTTACGACGGAAGGCGATGGAGAAAAGATTCGCTGGGCAATGCCGGCACGGAACTCGTATTTTTAGAGGATACACGGACGGCCGGGTTCGCTCGCTCGCTTCGAGATCCGCACTTTCGCGACTTGGTCGACTTCGCGGTCGTACCGCCGCCACCGCCGCCACCGCCGCCGCCGCCGCCGCCGCTTTTTCAACACGCGAGCAGACGAACGTCGCGCATCCCGGAGCCCGTGGATGGGGCTCGCCGGGCTACGTGCACGGGCGGCGTCGTCGGTCTCGGCGAACGGAGGAGCAACGTCGTTGTATCGTCGTCGTCGTCGTCGTCGGCAGATACGGCGGATCCCGGTTTTTGAAAGCTACTGCAACGAGCGGGCGCGGCGCGCTCTTCCCAGCATGGCCGCCGCCATTACACTGAGAGCACGGCTCGGCCCAGGGGCGTACGAAGGCCGGGGGGGCGCCACGCGGCTTCCCCGAAATAGCTCTCGTTCCGCTCCTTTTCGTTCGTTCTCTCTGTCTCTGTCCCTCCTCCGTCGCGCCCCCGTCGATAATTCGCGAGCGGAGACAAAGGAAAACCGAGGGGAAAAACAATGAGCGTGCGTTTCGATCATCTCGATTTCCAACGCGAGGATTTCGGGAGATCGGCACGCGCGCGCTCGGGCGAGGAAAATAAATCCCGGGACGCCCACGGCCCCCGCGGTCTCGCGCGGGCGAAACACGTAGGTGACCGTTCTCATGCGTCCGCGGCGGCGAAATCTGATTTGTCACGGCACACACGCTCTCTCGCTCGCTCGCGACGATGCCACGCGTGCGTACTCCGCCGCGAGTTCTCCGTTTCAGAGGATCGCGCGTGTACGTACCACGTACGCGGTGCGTGCACGCGGCCACCGTCCGGGATTGAGAAACCGGGCAAGAGTCGGCCCTCCCGACGTACTCCGCGACGAGATCGCGAGGGAACGCGCGTCCTCCTCTCCTCCGGAGAGATCGCCTCCCGATATCAGCCCGGCGGAATCGCAACGCCGCGTCGCGTGCGTGTGTCCGCGGGCCCGACGCACGGACGTCGCGTTCGCCGCGCGGTGCCCCGCGCGTGCGACGCGGAGGGCGAGACTCGATAAAGCCATCCATCATCGGTGTCAGAGATGTGTGCAAGGACGCGCTCGCCGTGCCGCACATGACTTCGGCGGTCAGCGCGGAACACGCGCGGGCCCGAAAAATAATAACGGCGCGACGCGGCCGCGAACGGGCGCTCCGCGGCACCGCGGTTTATCGCGTCGATGAATCACGTCGGATTATCCCCTCGCCGGAGTGTGTTCGCGCCCGGAGTGGAATCCAAAATAATGAAAAGCGCCGAGCTTTTTCGCCGCGTCATGCCCTCCGGCGCGATGTAGCCCGCCCCGTTGCGTCCATTCTTCTTTTTTTTTTCCGCCCAACAAAGCCCCGTCATTCACGCGGGCTCCTGACCGTGTTGCGGCACGTACATATTTTGTTTTTAAGCATCCGAGTACTCGAGTGTTTTTTAAGGACGTTCCGTACGCAGCGAAAAGTAGCTGAAATTCGAACAATATGCTTCTCCCATACAGTCCGCGTGGAATATCATTATTTATTCACGGCCGGAATGCACAAATGTATTTTTAATTTTCTCGTCCGTCGAATCGCCGTTCGAATCAACGCGGTCATACATTTTTCATAGCCGCGCGGGTAATTCCGTTGCAAATTAACATTCTTACAACTCGCGATTGCTGGAAGGACTCCGCAGGTTTTTCGTAAGCACGCGCGTGCGAACAATCCGTTTTTTTGCCGTTTATTGCGAATTCAACAAGATTTCTGTTCAATTCCCAATATCAATTCAAAAACTGAACATCCTTAAGGGGATGCTGGGTGATTCTGCACTTTCGGCAATAACCTACTTTGATAGCTTAAAAGGGCCTACTTTAATGCTAAATTGGCAAAAGCAGAATTTCCGACACTATCAATTTTAGAGTAGGAGTAAATTTTGTACTTGCAGTTCGACCTCTTTTACTGTCTTAGGTCCTGCTATATAATAGAATTGAAGGTTCAACGTAGGGCCAAAATTTCGACTCGTGAGGCGCGATTGTTCTCCAGACGGCGATGAACTTTGCGCAATGGAAACTGTCCGCCACTCGGGATTTTTCGCACTCGCGACTAGAGACCCTGTAATCAGAGACTGGCCATAAGAGTTCGTCAATTTCCCGCGATTCTACGATCGCAGGAGAGTAAGAGAGCCTACGTTTCTCTCTCACTCGCGGGAATTTGACGAACTCTTATGGCCAGTCCCTGATTACAGGGTCTTTAGTAGAAGCCACGGGCATCCCCGGTCGCAACGCCGATTTCGGGGATCCGTCGCCACAGACTTCTATACCTATAGGAAAGTCCTCTATTATGAGATAGCTTTCTACGAGGGGGAAACCGCTGATCAAAATCTTGTACACCAATGCCCACTAATGCCCAGTGGGCATTACTTTACCTTATTATATCTTTATAATGCCCCAGCAAGGCCTAATGCCCAAAGTAATCCCCCAAAAATGCCTAGTAATGCCTAGTAATGCCCAGGAATGCCGCAAATCTGTACACCATAATGCCCTCAGCGGTTTCCCCCTCGGCTTTCTAACGAGGTAGCAGGTTTTCAACAACCCAAATTCAATCACAAATCTTTTTTTCGCAACGATTGCACAATCGGACAATGAATTTTCCACCAAACAGACCTCCCTCCAAGAGCAATAAATTCACGGTGGGACCAACAGATGATGCTCATCAATTTAGCAGAAACTCCTCTATCTCGCATCAGGAGCCTATCTCATAATAGAGGACCGTCCTCTACTACTTGATTTACCTAACAGGATATGGCGGTGCTCTTGCCTCGCTTTTTAGCTCGAAGCTAGCAGTCTAGTAGTATATAGAAGTCTGTGGATCGGACACGGCGGTCGCGCCGTATACGGAGTTCCAGTTCTAATCGCCACGTCCCGAGAACGTGCGCGCGTTCGCGGCCGATATTAGGCCGCGCTGTTTTTTCTCTTTTTTTTTCGCGAGCCGACGTCCTTCTCGGCACGACAAGGCGCGTTCGCACGTGGCAGCCGAAGATCCGCAAATTCGCGGAGGGGGCAGCGGAAGGCTCGCGGAGTCGACGTCGCGACTCACCTTCCACGAGCATAGAGATAATGGTAATTGGTTTACAAGCGTCGCGCGATAACGCCCACCATCAGCTGGTAATAATAAGCCTCGCGTTACGGGAGCGCATTTACATGAGACTGAAACCGAGCGGCGAGAGAGCGGATTTTTCGATCGGAGGAGAGAAACGGACGAGCTTGATTAAAACGAAAACAAAAAAAATGCGTATCGCGCTTCGAGCCATGCACGATCGAACGAATGGGAGGAAAAAAGGAGCGGAATTGGTTGATTAATTAAAACGCGTAGTCTTATCCGAGCTTGGTTTCGTTCTGGTCCAAAATCTAGCCTTACCCGGTAATTTCATTAATCGTAGGATCGAAGTTTACGACGATCGCGATTACGTAACTCGCAGGAGGATGAAAAGTCGATCTTGACTCACGATCAGCTGATCGCATCGCGCAACGCGTCGCGAGCTCTCGCGTGGCCCTTATCTCTCTCGATAAAGACGAAAACGACAGGCGGGAAAGGAGCCCGGCGGACAACGAGGGGGGGAAATGAGAGGCGGGTGGGTAAATGGAAACAAGGTGGAAACAACGAGGCTGCAATTAGCGAGCCGAGGAAGAGATGAGTAATCTCGTTGAGGGGGGAAAACATGACAATGCTCCTTTCCGACGGTGTTATTAGTCATAAATAAAATGGAAACGTTTAACGGTAATAAATATTTATACCCGGTATGCAAATCGCGAGACGTGCAATTTGCGAGATGGATCTGTACATTAATTCCTCGTTCCCCCCCCCCTCTCTCTCTCTCTCTCTCTCTCGCGACCCTCGGCATAATTTGGCCCTCGATCTACCGCCACGGCCACTCTATCGATTTCGCGTAAATTCGGCACGCGACAGCCCCTCCCCCCTTCGGATCACCAGATTGTTATTACGCAATACTCGCGAAGTCGAGAATCGGCGCGGCGCCGATCGGCAGGGAGGATTGGGCTCGCGCCTCGATCAGCTCGCCCGAAGGAAAATCGCGCGAGCTAAACGAAAACGCCGAAAAGGGGTATTGGGAACGTATTAGCGCGACACGGCCTCGCTCTATCGAGGGCCAGGCACGGCCATTTCAGGAGCGTAACCTCCGGAATGCGTTGCCTCAAACCGCGATAGAGATCCGCGCGAACTTCTCTAGCGGAGAGCGAGAGGGGAAAGGGAAAAAAAAAGACAGATGACGACCCATCACCTTTCGACGCGATCCGCGGATCCCGAGATCGCGGCGACGAACGCGCGAATTTGCCGTTGCATTGAAACAAGGGGGGGATAAATATAGCGTGTACGAAATCTTTGCGCGCCGTCTTGAGATAAACCCGCTCTTGTCGCGTCGCGATATCGATACGCCCCGATACTCCAGCTTGGAAGAAGCGAGAAGAATGCCGGCGACGAGGGAGACAATCCGATTTTACTAAATATAGACCGAAGTAATTCTCGACGCGAGCGAAAACCGATCGCGATTCGATATTGGCGCCAGGACCTGGCGAGTCAATCGAACGCCTGGCCGCTCTTTAATCAGAGCTTGTGTTTAATTTGCAGGGTTGGGAAAGTTACTTTATAAAAGTGTCCAGTTACAGTTACACTTCTTTTCGGTAAAAATGTAATTTGTCACGGTTACAGTTACCAAAAAAGTAACGAATCGTTACTTCGCAGTGATTTTCTCGCAACGAAAATTAAGATTTATACGCCTCGGTGGTCGAATTGGTTGAGACGCCCGCCTAGAGAGAAGGGAGGTCCAGGTTCAAACCCTGAGGCTGAGGCAATAAATTTTCGGTATTATAAAAATTGCCAGATACGGTCAATAAAAATCACTGATGTTGAAAATAAAGATATCAAGTCTGCGTTTGAATTGCAAAGTGTCGATAATAGCGTTTATGCGCAAATGCAAGACCTAATGCGATCTGTAGAGGTTTAAAAAGTATATAAAGCAACTATTAATGTTACTATTAAATTAGTTATCGAAAAAATGTAACTGAGTTAAGTTACAGTTACAGATGGAGAGAAAGTAACGAAGTTAAGTTAAAATTACAGAAAAAAGTACCTGTAACTTTGTTACAAGTAACGAGTTACTTCCCAACCCTGATGATTTGTATATATATAGAAAGGAAAGTCCCCTAAGATAGCAGGTTTTTGACATCCAAATTCAATCACAATCTTCTTCCGCGGTGGTTACACAATCTAACAATGAATTCATTCATGGTGGGACCAACAGACGATGTCTATTAATTCAGTACAAACCCTGTCTCATAATAGGGGACTTTTCTCTGATTCGTTGAACATCACAGTGAAACAAATGGTGAGATATCCAGGTCTGCGCACAGTCCGTGCGGTCGGATTCGCGGTACAAACATTTTGGAAATTTGATCGTGCTCTGCGCCGTTTGCGTGACTCAGTCGGCGACGCGTGAGGAAAATTTGGAGTCTCGCTCCTTCAGTCGTCGTCTCGCACTCGTTTTCAGACGAAAGCCCGCGTTCGCCAGCGTACGCGAACCGAAGAAGAGACCGCGGGGCTGCGTTCGACATCGCCCACCTAGGCATCGTTTTATTCTTGTTTAACGTACGGCTAACAAGGATAAAACGATACACAGGGCACTCGGGCGACGTTGTCGAACGCGGCCCGGTGGAAGCCAAAGAAGTTCCGTGCGAGACATACGGCGAGGGAGTTGCGTCAGTGAGCACGTGCGAAAAGTGGTAAGTGCGGGCGTTTCCGGGATGGCAACTTCGATTTTGACGAGAACTGGATCGATGACTTCTTCGCCTCAAGGCGACCGTGGCATCCATTCGCGGCCGGAACGTTGGCAGTGAGTTACCGAGAACGATGGAAATGATCTCGAGTAAAGAATGTTGCAGGCTATTTTTACAGGTCTAAGTTCGCCAGAAAGTAAAAAAACCTTACGAACTTGTGCACGGGCCTAGCGCTAGATCACGTTCTTTCGTATTTCAGGGCGGAGGAGAAATCGGAGCGGCGGAGAATCGGGTATCAATGCGTCGTTTCCCCGTGACTCGGACGTTATTTCCAGACAACAGAAATAACTTTCCCGACGAGATGAGCGAAAGGGCGAGAGACAAAGGTCTCGGATGCCGTAATTGCGAAGACCGGCCAGGTCTCCGTCCTGCGTGCTCCTCGTGCAGAAAAAGCGCCCGCGGCAGCTTTGAATAGAGGCAGGAAGGGAGAAAGGGTTCTTTCTCGAGGACTGCCGGCGCTTCCTCGACGATGCTCACCTGTTTGCTGTCGGCGCCGCTGTTCGGCGGCGAGCTCTGGCTGATCGAATCGCCGGCGCCAGCGGCAAGACTAGCCGGAGCGACCTCGACGTTCGAACTTTGCTCCGCGGCGGCGGCGACGGCGACGGCGACGGAGTCGTCGTCGTTGTCGTTGTTGCTGCTGCTGCTACCGGTCGTTAGTGTAGCGTTGACGTTCTCTATATCGATAACAACATCGGCGGCGGCGGCGGCGGCGGCGACGACGGAGGTGGCGGCGTCGGTGTCGGCGTCGGCGTCGGCGGCGCGATCGCTCTCGGCGATTTTGTCAGGCGCTACCGGTTCCTGACGGTGCTCCGGCCCCGGGGCCATCTTGATCGAGATTGACAGCGCGGTGTCCGCCGTGCTCATGGCTCCCACGTCATCTTTTGTCCCTTCTCTCTATCCCTCAAGGGCCATCGAGCCTCAAAAGGACCGTTCGCGCGCTCGCCAACGATCCGTGCCGCATTGAAGACGCTGGCGCTGGGCAACGCTTAGACGCAGGGCTCGGACGGCGTCGACGACGACGTCGAATCCGAACCGGTCGCACCGGGCTTCTTCTTAGTTGTTCAGGTCGAATTTACTCCGCTCTCTTTTCCCTCGTTTCACGATTATGGAGAGCGCAATCGCGACCCGGCGAAGGACCAAGCGGGTCCAGGTGTCGACCGGGAGAAAGACGAGTCTGGGACTCGGTTAACTCAGAGGCTCGCCAGCCTAGAAGAGGACGAGAGAGAGGCCCTCGGTGCGATCGAGATCCAGGAAGGTTTCGAGAGCCCGATTCCGGGCGCTTGAGGCGCGCGCGCACGCACGCGACGGGAAAGATGGCCCCGTGGTTCCTCGGGGGAGATTGATCCTCCTACTCCTACTCCTCCTCCTCCTGCTCCGTTTCACTCGGCGGAGTATCACTCGGGGCGCGCGTCCCGTCCGCGGAAGAGATCCACACGACGCTCGTCGGCCCGCGCGGACCGCGACACGGCCGACCTCGCGCGCGCGCGCACGCGCGCGCGAGTTTGAGGTTAGCCCCGGGCCGAGCGGGCTGTCAACTGTCGCGGCGACACAGCTGTCCCTCGCGCGACGACGTCATCGATCGCGACGGGCCGGGGCGGAAGGACGGGCCTCTCGCGGAGCGTCCCGACCGTTGCGGGCGATGTCACTCCTCTCCTCTCTCTCTCTCTCTCGCCCCTCGTCGCCGAAAACCGTCAAGATTGGCGCGGCGCGGGGCCGAGACCACTCGCCTCACGGCGCGGCGCGGCACTCGGGGTACGGCGTTCCCTCGCGGGTACGATCGTCCGTGCGGCAGGGCAACTTACGTAAACGCGACACCGCTCTGGCGGTCACATGTCAAATTTCAAGGATCGACGCGTCGCCAGCGGGTGGATTCGACCGCGCGCAGCCACTCGCCTCCTTCTTCCGCTGCTGCTGCTCTCCTCTTGGTCCGCTCCGGTAACGTCGTCGCGCGTCGACAGTCCGGCTTCTCAGAAGTGCGGCTCACCCGGGGATCGGTCGGGGCCTATCCGGTGTCGCTGCCGCGCTCGTCGGCGTTCCCTCCCGCAGGTGGAAGGCCCGGCTGGACAGTACCATTTCTAAGCGCGACGGCGACGGTGACGGCCGAGCGGCGGCGTCGTCGTCGTCGTCAGCGCGATCATCGCGCGGACACGGGCGGTCGCGGGTAGGCGCGGCAGCGTCGTCGTCCTCCTCGAGGCACGGCGGCGCGCGGCGCGGCGGGAGACGGTCCGATTTCGGCGTTGCGTCGCGGCGATGGTGTTGATACTCGCCGCCGCGGCGAGAGCACTCATCGATTCAAAATGGCCGCCGTCGCCGCCGCCTGCGCAGGGCCGACGCGAATGAATGCACGCAGAGGCACGCACGCACGCATGCACGCGTCCGCCCCTCCGTCCCGCTGTCCGTCCGTACGCGCGGCACGGCCAAGGGAAAGAGAGTCCATCCGCGAGGACGTCCTCGCGGGGGTGAAACGCTACACGAGCGCCTTGCCGACGCTCCCTCCTCTCACGGGGCCACGTACACCACACGGCACACAGTGGCGCGCGCGCGCACACACCACGTACACGCGCCTCCTCCTCCTCCTCCTCCTCGATTTCCCGTCGCCTTATTTTCCTCGGTGGCCGCGCGGCAAACGGCGACAACTCGCCATCGCGATCCGCTCGGCGCGCGGCGTCGCGATCCCACCGAGCCTCACGGCGCGGACGCGGTCGGCATGGCAGGTGCCGTCGTCAGGGCCGCGCGGAATGATCCGATGAGAGCACGACGGGAGCCGGGAATTACCGCCGCGGGCTGGGAGTCGGGTCCCGCGCGACGTCGCGATTTGCCCTCGTCGTCCCGAGATCTGGTTATCGATCGCGCGACATCGCCTCTTCCCGGGGCGGCGTCTTCGAGCGAGACGCGAGACGTCGACGACGACGACGGCGACGGCGACGACAATCGGCGAGGCGAGGCGAGGCGGAGCCGCCGATCGTCGGCAGGCAGGTCCACTCCGAGGAGCCTCGCGCGAGGGACGATCCTCCGCACAGAGCCCCGGGGACGCCGTCCGCACGCGCGAACCGGATTATCACCGGGAGAAAGCGCCGAGGGCCGGACCGCCGCTTTGCAGCGGACTTGAACACTTTCCCCGTCGCGACACTGTGAAGAAGCGGAGTCCCTCGCTTTTGCGCAGAGAAAACGGCGGCGGACCAGCCGCTCAGTGCCCTCCGAAAATGTCGTCTGGCGCGCGCAGCCGCGTACCCGCCCGACGGCGCGCCCGGCGCCGCTGCGCCTCGTAGGGTGTCGGTTCTGTACCCTGCACTTCGCTATACTGCAGTGAAAATGCTGGAAGCGAATAGCCCCGTCTCCTTGAAAAGAGACAAAGCCGCTCACCTTTACTTATTTTCACTACAATTTAATTATTTGGATATCTTTCATTAGAAAAAGAAACATTTTTATCTTCCCTCCCAAGTATCCTCTCTACAAAAGTAATTATATCATCAAATGGCGCCAACTAGACTGAATATTTATACAATTATACAAAATTGTATCGGAAGAAATAAAGGAAATAATGTACGCGTACGCGTGTGGGTTAGGAATTAGGGATTAGAATTAATTGTAAGTTTGTACATTTCAGCGGCTTAGCAGCGCCAAGTTTTTTAAATAAACAATAATGTGAATCAGGATCGATATGTATGCCAGGATTAAATTAGAAAAGGCGATCTTTTAATAAATTTTCACTATATCGTAAGACATAGAATTGACCCCTGGTTTCGCTCTCTCCGCCGTGCGAAGCGATGTCGAGACTGAATGAAATCCCCCGAAATTCCTGCACTTTAAAAAGAAACGGACGTACACCGGGCGTTGGGGAGAAAGAACGCGAAGGTTCCAAGTGCAGCAAGTGCAAGCAACACGAACAAACCTATAGCTCCAACGAGATTTCTAATCGTTCTCGCGATAAACTGATCTTACCGGTTCTTAATGAAATAAAAGTTAACATCGGACAGTTACGTTCACGCGAACGAGATCGTTTGACAAACTGAAAAGAATCCTGAAGAAAATACGGAGAACGCAGGGCGGATCCCGAGGAGAACTCGCGCGGGGCGCGAGCGGGACCGGCTACGGGCGTGGGTCTTCGGTGCAGGCGTCACCGCAGGTCGATACATCTCGAAGTCTCGCGCGGATACGAGATCGCCGCTCGACGCCGACTCGGCCGCCCGCTCCTTCTCTCTTTCGCCCGCCAGAGCCGCATCCGCGCGCACGCACGACGCAGCGCGACGCCGACGAAGAGGAGAGCCGACCGACGCGCGTGCATTCGCAGTCCCGAGTGAAGTACGCAGAGCGCGCGCTCGCGGACGCCGCGCGAGCCGCGCCGAGATAATCCCTGACCGCTGCCGCGCCGGCGGTCTCGGATAAGCCATTTATCCCGCCAGTTATCTCGCGGCCCAGTTGTCCCCGCGGGGCGAGAATCCACGCCGGAGCCGACGCCGAGATGACGGAGCCGGAGAATATCTTTCTGTTCGTGCCGAATATCATCGGTAAATAATCTAATCTCGGGGGGAGGGCGAGGAGAGCGAATTGCGCCGCGGCGAGCGGAGCGTCGTCGGTGCCACGAACCACCGCGTCCCGCGACACGTAGCGCGCAGTATGACCGGGCACATATCGATACGCCCGCCAAAATTCAATTGGCCGGGGCGCGCGTGGTGGCCGCGAAACCGGATTTTTCCCCTCGATTCGCTCCGCGTGATTCGATGCGCAATTCGGGGAATGGAATTCGCTGAGACGAGCCGCGTATATAAATTCGCGCGGCGCTTTTAAGGCTGCCCGCTATTGATTGAGTCGGCGCGCCTATTGTTTTATGTAACGCCCGTATCAGCCGGCCTGCCAATAACAAACGCGAGCCTTTCAGAGCGCAGTTTCTTTTCCTGCCACGCTTTTCACCAACGTCGTTTAACTGCGATCTCACAATTGGCTCGGATCGTCTTTTGTTTCTTTCCAAGTGTCCCTCTAGAAAGAGACGAAGGATGATTTAAACAAAGATCGAGGTAAACGGCGTCGGTGAAAACCGGAGTAAGGGTCCGTCCGGACAAATTTGCATAGCGTATGCGTAAAACCAGTCAGCAAAATGTTAGCAGATTGGCAGCAAATTCATCGGAAGCCCACACCAAAACCATAGCCATCTATGCTTTTGGCTTTTGTTTCGGCAACTGAGTCTGTAAAACATACGCCGCGAACAGATTGTCGGCAGAAACCGAGCAGGTCCAGTTACGTGGGCAGATTTTGTTGCATTTCTGCCGACATGCTGGCAACATGTCGAATATCATCAGTTTCTGTCTTTGCAGTCTTTCTGCCTTCAAAATTTGTAGTGGGCATTCGACGAAATCTGTTCCGACAGATATCTGGGAAGAAATTGATCGGTCTACTGTGCAAGTTCGCCCTGGATGGACCCTTAAGCGGGAAGCACACACTTTGGCATAAGAGCATAAGCGTTTGCATAAAGACATCGATTGGTCCACAAGCAGATGCACAAGGAGATGAACCAATCAAATTCCTTACGCACTTGTGCAAAAGTGTGCGCTCCCCGCTTTGGACTTGACATTTCAACAGTCGCAATGACAACTACATTCGTCTGATCACACACGAGAAGAAATGTAATTAGTTGTGCGCTCCAACAGGTTTCGGCAGGGTGATCCTGGCGCTGATCTCCTTTTACTTCATGCCCACGAACCATGTCGTCGCGTCGTGGTGTTACGTGGTCAGCTCGCTGCTGGACGCGATTGACGGCCACGCGGCCAGGTATTACAACCAGAGCACCAAGTTCGGCGCGATTCTGGACCAGCTGACGGACAGGATCGGCACTATGTGCCTCATGGTCACGCTGTGTCTGTTCTATCCCGCCTACACCTTCTGGTTTCAGCTGAGCATGGCTATCGACATCGCCTGCCACTGGATATATTTGCACACGTAAGAGACAACGTATTATTGTCGGCTGGTATTCACAGTCTTATCTCCAGATCGCCTCAAGTAATGCCCCGAGATGCTAATGTGGCTCTCAGAACTTATATTCAAGTCTTGAGTTTATTTAAAGATGCTGCATGAACCATTTCATTGGCTAAGGATGATCTTAAATATAAAATCTGACTATGGCTGGTATTCACATCAGTCAAATCTTACTGTTAGAACCGTCTAAAGTTTATCTTTGTATGGAACCTTTCAATGGCTACGGAATATCTGAAGATGATCTCGAGACGATCTTAAATATAAAGTCTGACTATGGCTGGCGCTCATATTGGTCAAATCTTAAGTTAATTTTCCAAGTTTATCTCTGTATGGGACATTTTATTGGCTACGTAATATCTAAAGACGGATCTTACGACGAAAACTGTAGGTCTGACTACGAATATCGTCCTTGGCTTATAACAACTTAAGATTTAAAATACTCTCAAATATAAGCACTATGGCTGGTATTCGTAGTTTGTTCTTATATTTAAGAATCGTCCCGAGTACAATCTTAAACCATTATATTATAAACCAATGACAAAGCTGTACATTAGCGTCTTACGATATTACTCGAGATGATCTATGAATACCGGTGTGTCTACCGGTGTGAATACACGCAATCTGAAGAGGGAATATGACGCGATTACACGCCGTTGCCTTGTCGATACACAACAGGACCCTGCTGCAAGGGAAGACCAGCCACAAGTTCATCGACATGTCCGAGAATCCGATCATGAGGCTGTACTACACGAACCGGCTGGTGCTGTTCTTCATGTGCGCCGGCAACGAGGCGTTCTACGCCGGTCTGTACCTGCTGCACTTCACCGAAGGACCGATTTGTAAGTAGCCTTCGCGTTCGTCTCCTCGCGCGGGCGAATAATCGACGCGCTTTCGCATTGCAGTCGCCGGTGTAGGTCTGTACAGGCTGATCGTGTACCTGAGCGCCCCGGTGGCGCTCGTCAAGGCCGCCATCTCGGTGCTGCACGGATACGTGGCGTGCATCAATCTCAGCATCATCGACGTCAAGGAACGCCAGGAGCGGCTCAAAGTGAACTAAATCACCCGCTCTCTGTCTTTCCCGTTCGACGCGTTATCTGCTAGTCAAACTGAATGTGATCCACAAATCTTCCTATTCTATACACGCCGGACACACGCATGTTTACATACTTCCAGACATATATATATTTTTAAAAAGCGGGGGGAATGTATGTTTAAAGATGCGTGGTCAAAAGACGTCTCTATTTTAACTCTCGGTCGATATTCGATGCATACATAAGCAGGGTCTATCCAGACAAACTTGCATAGCGCATAAACGTATGCATAAATAGACCAATCGATTTTTTTATGCATACGTTTATACGCCTGTGCAAGTTTGTCCGAATAGACCCTTGCCATTCACTTGGGATTAGTCTGAAGGCGAATGGCCAAACTCCCCTACTCGTGTATTAGAATGTATGTAAAGTATATTTTTTTCCTTTCGCGAGGAAGGAGTTTATTTCCAAAGCACCTACGAATAGCGACAATGACCAGGATACTTCGTTAACGTGGTATCGGTTGCGGTCAAGCCGCCGCTACAAGTGCTTCCAAGTGTTTCTCCTCTTCTATCTTTGCTGAAAGAAAGGCGAAGAATACTTTGAAACATTTGAGGCGACAGCTTAACCGTAGCTACCATCGTATAACTAGTAGGTTTGCTTCGTCATTTCTTTCGCTTTACGTCGATCCCTTCTGCGCGTCCGACATTGTGGGCAGATCAACGGGAGAAAAGTTGTGTGTGCGGTGGTGTAACTTTGATACACTACCGCAGACAACTACAGTACGTACACGGACATACGCCGCTGGATCGCTGCCCAAAATAATGGCGGAACACCACGTGGTCGGGACCGAAAAGATCAAAGGGCCGACAGAGAGTGAACGTACTAGTTGCACTACGGTAACATAGTGTTATGTTACACAGAACTGTTAAGGCCTTCACACATAAAATTCCGTAAGGACGTAAAACGTAAGCATAAGAAAATCGACCAATCACAGTCGAGAACGTAAGGCAATGACGCAAGCAGTAGCAAATCCAACCTGTTGATTTTCTTACGCTTACGTTTTACGTCCTTACGGAATTTTATGTGTGAAGGCCTTTACTTAGCGTATCGTTTTCCAGCATTTATTACACCAAAACGGTGGATTATCGACGTCGTTTTTTTTTCCGGGATCCTCGATACGTAGGAATTATAGGATAACCTCTGTATTTTTTTATATCTCTCCGGTAGACGGATTTAAAAGGACCTAGCATGTTTCTTCGTGTAGCCAACGCACGTGTAGCAAGAATGATTCCAATTTGTCACAATGTGTCGAATAAACCGCAACTTTAGGATCTCCATGCCGCCATTTATTGCATCAAGTTCTATGAATGTTTTAGTTAACATGTACATAGAAATGAGGTATATTTATGTACACGAAAATTATACATCAGCTCTCTCTCTCTCTCTCTCTCTACTTCATTTGCGTCGCGACAAACACAAAGCCTAATTCACAATGTGCTCTTTGCGCGCCTGGAAACATTTTACACGAGCAAATCAAAACGTTTAAGAAATTCGTCAATAACGTACGATTGTACAATGTATAATGTACAATTTACCAGCTCGCGCGGATCTTTTTAAACTTATTTATTAGCTACAAAGTATAACGTTTCTAGACGCAAAGAACTACATTAGCTGCGTTCGGCTTTGCAAATTCGAGACGTCGGAGTGCTCTTCCTCCCTTATTCTCCTCTCTCGCTCACTCTAACGCAAGAGAGCACTCTTCAGACATCTCAGATTTGCAATGCCGAACGCAGCTATTGTTGAACGGGTTTAAAAAAAAAACCACTGCGCACAGCGCAACAGCTTCCCAATAAAATTAATGCAAATCTGTTAAGTATAAAGTAAAAGTGTTATACGTCGAGAGAGAGAGAGAGAAATAAAAGAAAAAAAGTGTCGCTCTTAATCTGACGTAAAGGGAAAAATGAGGAGAGAGAGAGGTGCGCAAAACTGATACGTCGTGAAGACCCGAATACGCTTCGTAATTCCGCGCGCGGAGGACCCGAAACAACGGGTCTCGCCCGAGGTCCCGGAAAGTTTTTGCGCCCGGAACGAGACGAATGTACCACCGGGCGTCGGGGAGGGGGACAAAACGAAGATTCCAAGCGCAAAAAGTGTCGGCGAACAAACACAAACAGACCCGATGACGCGCGAGACGGGGGCGCAAAAACAACGTTGTTAATTATAAAACGTGACAGATAGTTTCGCGCGCGCGCGCAATCGTCGTTCCCTCCCCTCTCCGCGGTTGCGCGCCTCGAAACATTCTAAGCGAGCAAATCAAAACGCTCAAAAAATTCGCCGATAACACACGATTGTACAACGTGCAATTTGCCAACTGGCACGAATTTTTTCAAACTCATTTATTAGCTGCAAAACAATGTTTCTAGACGCAAGGAACACGTTGTAGAACAGGTTTAACCCCCCCCCCCCCCGAGGCGTGCGCGGGGGAGGGCGAGAAATTTGGCGGGCCGGAGAAACTCGGCCCGCAGACAACAAGGCGCGGCGATTGCACCGGCGGCGGGAGAAACGAGGGGAAGAATACTAACCTCAAAAGCGCCGTCCCGACGTGACCAGTCGCAATTTCGGCGCCATATTATCACTTCAAACACTCGCGCAAGTCGAGGGGGGAAAAAAAAGAGTTTGGCGAACTCGGGCCGGGGCCCGGGGCGCCTTCGTCTCTTGTCGGGGCACCGCGAGGAGCGAGTTACCGGCGGCGCACGGCCCACGCAGACGCGGAGGGTGTCGGTCGACGAACGTGCGGTGTCGCGGATGCGCGGCGCAATATTTATAAGAACATAAGAACGAACGAGGATTCGGGTCTGCGGACCGGCGCGATTCGCCAGCGCCACCGCGCGTCTGTTCTCTCCAGCTGCACTGGCTGCACCGGCTCGGAGTCCGTCCTCTTCCCTCCACCGCGGGAAGAGAGGGACAGACTCCGAGAGAGCGCAGTCAGGTCAGTTTACTCCGGTTTCCATCAGCGTCGTTTAACTTGGATCTTGACTCAATTTGTCCTTAATCGATCTTAACTAAATTCTGTACTCGGCTACCGACAACTATATCGATATCGTCAACATTTGCGCAGCTTTTCTATCGTGTAAAAAAGCTGAGCGAACGTCGTTGTACTTGCTGGTAACCGAGGACAGAATAGAGCACCAGTACGAGAATTCTTTAACTTGCTGTCAAGGCTTTTCGTTAACTAGCAACCACTCACGCAAAGCTGTGTCTTTCTCGAAGATCATCTTTACCGTTGACTGCCGCTAGTTAACGATACCGAAAAGCGTCGACAGCAAGTTACAGAATCCCCGTACTGATCCCGTTCATTATCATAGTCGCCGCCAGTGTCGCCCTTTCGCGAGACTCAGGTTCGCGGACGACCGCCGCATCCGGTCGCCGAGCGTCCCCAATCGACGCGATGAAGTAGAGCGATCTCGACACTTCCGCGTCGCGGAAGAAGATAAAAACGCAATTTGGAAGATCGCTTCGGTAACTCTCGCGCTCTCGAATAACAAATCAAAAAAGAAAAACAAAAACTCTCGCGAATCTGCCCTCCTCTCCCTTACCTTCCTTTTTACAAAGGAACCTCTACTAAACTTTCTCGCGGATCTGAATTCGGGCAGAATTCGAGTTACTCTCCGTATTCTCGCGACACGACGATGATCTGCTCGCTGAAATTCAAATCCGCTCTCGAGGGATACACCAGCTTTAGGTTTCCTTGGGTGTCGACCACTTTGATTTGCTGAACCGTCAAACTGTTGCATCTGTTGTCCGTATTCTTCGATTCTGCGGACTCGGCGAGACCCGCGACTATTAATTCTTTCAGGAATTGGTCCAGCACATTCCTAAAAACAAAAGGATATCGCTGCAGAAGCGACCTTCTCTAACGGTTAGAGCCCGATCTACAATGAGCTGTTAGTCGATTCGCCCAAAAAGGATTGACTTCATATGGTCTCGACTTCCAATTACGACTAACGACTCATTGGAGACTTGAAAGAGACCGAAACGCCGCCCGACTCGTAAATTGGAATCCCACCTGCAAACCGTGTACGAAATGGCGCTCGTCACCTCCACGAGCATCACCTGGGTGGACGCGGACATCTTCGTCACGTCGCTATTCGTAATGGGCGGAAACGAGATAACTTGTTCCGACTGATCCAACAGACACGGAAACGAAGACTTGCCCTCCAGTAGGTACACATACTTGTGTATCCCGGAATACACGTTTCGCTTTTTCTCCTTGCGTAGGTTCTCCGCCTCCGTTTGCAGCTTGTGAAACAGATCCGCGCCCGTGCACACCTCGCTGCGCATCAGAGGCTTTATTTCCAGCTCCGTGGGCAGCTTCGTCGTATACGTGAGGTCCCCTGAGTACAACATTGTTTTAGTAGAAAAATCGATACAAAGATAACGTAGAGGTGTCCCCTGTGTCATGAGACTCCTATTATAGACAGCGGAGCGCTAAATTAATAGACATCGTCTGTTGGTTCCGGCATGAATCCGTTGCCCTTGGAGTGAAATCAGTTTAGTGGAAAATTTATTGTTAGATCGTGTAATCGTTGCGAAAGAAAGATTTGCGATTGAATTTGGACGTTGAAAATCTACCATCTCGCATTAGAATCCCGCGCCATAATAGAGGACCTTCCTTTACTCTTATTATACGTTCGACATTTACCAGGCGCGACGAGCCTCAAATCATGAGTCGCTATCGTAGCCGCGTTCCTCCTCTCGCATATCCCCTCGTGCAATCTCGTCTGCAGCTGAATGAACTTCTTGAAACTCTCCTCATTGAAGCCCATATTTCTCACGATACACGCGGCAATGTAAGGCCTGATAACCTTGACATCCTCCATGAGTTTTATCACCGGCGTGTCGTCCGCCACCTTCAAGACTCTCAATTTGTGCGCCAGGCTCTCCGGCGTACTCTCACCCTCGGAAACTTTCTGGCCTTTCTTTCCCTTTCTCAGCGGGTTGGCGTCCGCCGTGGACGACTGGCTCCTCGGGCAGTGCGACTTGACGTAATCGAGCACTTGCTTCGTGGAGCATTGGTTGATCAACTTGGTCAGCCTCCTGTCCGACAATTTATTCCCTTTCAGATACACCTCCTTCAGTTTACTACAATCTGCTAATTCGCTCGGCACAACTGCGTGTCATAATACGATTATGCATTACTCATCTCCGGACGCTCGACGGCACTTAAAAGCATTTATGGAAGGCTACTCAACGAAGGATAATACAAAGGTACAGAAGCAAAGTTGTGCATTACCAGAGATCAGGTTATCCGCCAGGTTTAAGACCTTCAGTCCCTGCAGTCGGTTTATAGCAACTGGAATCTCCGCTATCCGGTTCCCGTTGAAGTGGACCTCGGACAGGTGCGCGAGCTCCGCATGGCAGATGTCGGGGAAGGTCTCGAGCCGATTGTTGGACAGGTCTAGAATGGTCAGTTTGGTGCACGAGCCAAACGACGGCACGTCCCGCAGGAGGTTCGAGGCGAGATTCATCGTGCACAGCTGAGGGTGGCCGCCGAGCTCTTCCGGCAGGGAGGCCAGCCTGTTCCTCGAGCAGTCGAGCACCTTCAGCTTGGCCAGCTTGGCGATCGCACGCGGCAGCTCGGCGATCTCGTTCGAGTGCAGCACCAGAGTCGCGAGGTTCGCCAGCCTCTCGATCTCGTCCGGCACCTCCTGGAGACGCGTGTGCGTTATGCTGAGATAATTCAGGCCGTGGAGGTCGAACAGGTTCCTGTCCAGGCCGGACGTCTCGATCAGTTTGGACACCGACGCGCCCGACAGCACCAACTCGTGCCGGTTCTTCTCGGCCGCCTGTTTCACGGCCTCCCACGAATCCTCGTGCGTCATTGTGACGAGCCCAACGGGGACCTTGTGCAGAATGTTAGTCACTTTTGTGTAACGTAAACAGTATATCCCGACGAGCGTTTTAAGGTTAGGTTTGTAGACCGTAGATGGAGCGAGGATCTTCCTCTTCTTATTGAAACGGCGCTGGAGCCCACGAGAGTATCGAGAACTGGGCCATGACTAGCCAATAGTCCATGCGAAAGCTGATGCAATCGACTGATGTAAGCCCGAAATAAGATATTCTTCGACGATGCTCAACCGCTTCAACCACACCGGTCTCTAATAGCAGTAACAGCAGAGAGACTCCTGGGCCCTGGCTGCCACGGCCCCCAGAGAGAAACTTGAGATCGGCCACGCCGGCTGATTCCAGCGCCTTACGCCCATTTTCATTTTTGGAACTATTTTCAAGCACTGCCGATAAAGTCTCCACTTTTGGTGCGCGTCCGTGCTACGCCCATTTTTCAAGCGGGTAATGCAGTGCCCAATTTTGGTTGTGTTCCGTGCTGCATGCATGAAAGGTCGGTAACATGAAAGTGTAAAGCGGGGAGCACACACACTTTTGCATAAGTGCACAAGCATACGCATAACGAATTTGATTGGTCTATAAGCATTTCAAAAATGTAGGTAGTTGTAGGAAATAATTATACAAAAATCTACAAAAAAGTTAAATATTACTGCCAGAATCTAAGAAATTCTACGCAAATTTAAAAAGTGTTATGAAAATCGACATGAAAATGCTAGAATTTTAACACTTTTGTTAATTTTTGTTATATTCTACGAGTAAGCAGATGTTTCAATTCTTTAAGATTTTGTTGTTTCTCGAATTTTTTTAACTAGTAAAGTTTTGTACTAGTTTTTACAAAATTGTACATTTTCATGAAATACTACTTGCAATAATTTCTTGATTTGAGAACATTGTAATTTATGGTACTATTTTGTAGATATTTTTACATAAAAAATTATGTTTCAACGTAAATATATAAATTTCTACAAATTTCTATGTCAAGTCAATTTTTGTAGTTATTTATAGAAATTTTTTCCGCTAGGGTTGATCCGAATTAACAACGTGTCTCATTGAACACTAAACTGTTCACAAAGCAATAGTCATTTAAGTTGTACCCAAATATATGTATACATTAATTAAAATTAATGTATTCACATAATTTCAGTTTAATTTCTATCGTATTTCTCTAAACGCGCCAGGTAAACGCAAACTCCGGAACCAACCTGTATGTTAATCGCGCGCCGTCGGGATTGATTTATTTTTCTTTTACCGAAAATTATCGTCCCGCGCTCTACGTAAATAGAAAAGGGGACCCGGGTTCTAACATTTAGCTCTAGCACGCTGTTAGATACACTTCAAACTGGTTTTAGATAACGCGAAGTGGTATTTTCGTAGTGCTGTTTTTAGTCCCACACTCTGCTATGCTAGTTAAGCACTGCGATATTCGTAATTAGTCGCTGCCGTTTATAATCACTCGAATAATTTCAATTTAATTATGCGATTGTACTATTTCAGCTTGGGAGGCTTTTAAGACCGACAGTGGCCTAGTAATCTGTTGGGCCGAAAAAAATGTGTATAAATTTTAAGTCGAGTAAAGTCCTTTATTATAGAGATAGGCTCCTAATGTGAGAGAGCAGAGTTTCTGTTAAATTAATAGGCATCGTCTGTTGGTTCCAGCATGAATTTATTGTCCTTGGAGTGAAATCTGTTTAGCGGAAAATTGAATTGTGTAATCGTTGCGAAAGAAGATTTGTGATTGAATTTGGATGTTGAAAACCTACTATCTCACATTAGAATTCTATCTCATAATAGAGAACTCTGCTCTAATGATTGCGAGGCACAAAGATCCAGCCAGACCGTACAAGATCTATTTTTCTATTCACTCGTATTATTCGCATACCGATCAAGTTTACGTAAACTGTTCACTCGAATAATCATAAATAGTTGTGTTTTGTCCATTACATTTTTTCGAACGCACGTAAAAACGCAGTGTCAATGTTCTTTCGCGAAATCTCATATGAAAATTTTGTCCACCGCGAACTCGCGATATAACAAGCATTCTCGTACATTAGATTCTCCTTTCAGGGATTTAATTAGAATTTTCTGTCTGATTCCTCAAAAAAAAATTCACGCGAGATTCTAATTAGAAAAATTGATAAATATTTAAATCAGAATGTTTTATAAATGCTATTATGAACAGAAAGTCTGGACAAATACTCGGTTTGTTCTCCACAACGTTTTTCTAAGATTCTTCCTAATTTTTATTTTATACCAAAATTCAGCGAAACACCTTGAAAGCTTTCTAAGCATTTAAGCTTCACAAGCGGCACATAAAGAATCTAAATATTCAAAATGTTTCGACGTTTAGTTCGGATTTCGTTTTTATGCTAAAGTGTTTTAAGCGAAGCAATGTATTGGTAATTGTAAGTTATCGAAACGGCGACACGAGTGACGACCTTGACTATTTGCTGTCATACGCCGAGGTTCTTCGATGACAAATGTTTGCTCGACAAGATTTGCATGTGAATGACTCGTGTCGGGATATTAATTCCATCGTTCTATGTGCTAATAGCGCCGTTCTCCGATTATGCAGATGTACTTGACGCATCAAGTGGCAATGACCATCTGACGGCTTCCGCGCTTCCTCACTTCCGCGGGGAGTACCTTACGCTTTTAACATCTTCTACCTTATATTCCTTGCGAATAGAAAATAAAGTATGGACCTGTCAGACGCATTTGAATCCACCGATCAAGTTTTATCCTTTAAAATTATCCTCGACTTATCTTCCGAAATTTTCGTAAAGTCTCAACCTAGAAGAGCAGGCAAACATTTCGTACACAATTTTCTTCAGTCGATACCTAATTAAATGCTTTCGAATACTTGACTACTTATGCTCGATTACCAATCGAGTATTTCGAAATTGTGCCCAGTGTATGGTATTTCTCGGCGAGGAAACGGCGACTCTATATCTTCCGAATATGAATATTAACAATGTTGGTAACGACCCACGTATGTCATCAAAATTGCGAAAGAGGTATTAAGAATTTCGGCCTCCCATAGAATAATCGCCGCGCCGGGAGGATTAATGACTCACGCGTAACAGCGTCCTCAGGGTCTTGGTGTCGCGCCTTCGGGGTATCAGCGAGATACCAGGCGCAAATCTGAGCTCGCCATCACCCAAAGTCCACGGTTATCAACGGATGACCCCGATCACTTCCGGAGCGGCTTCCTACGGCACATCCGTGCCCCCGGGTGGGGCACAGATTTTTTTCGACATGGCGTATAAAAAAGGGAACGGCTCGAGTGGCTGCGTATCATTGCATTCGCGCCCGTTGTCGCGGGACTGTGGACTCGTACAGGTATCCTAGAGGTACCCCGAGACCGGTACCGCGATCCGACTCAGCCACGACCATGCTGCGTCGGCTGCCAGCCACCCTCGCGTGGACGTTCCTCGCCTTGACGACGTTGACGTCGGCCTGGCCGGTCCTCCGTCGTCGCGACGTCTTCGACAACGCCGTGGACGGCCCCAACGGGCTGATCGCTCACCTGCGGAACCTCGGCGGTTTGCTCTACGGGTTCCCGAGCAACGAAACCGGACTGAAGGTGGCACAGTGGCGCGAGGGCATGGACGTGAACCCGGAGGAGCTGGGCGAATACGCGGAGGGAGACATCCTGTTTCCGCCGAGCATCGGAAGGAACGGTCTCGCGGCGGTCTCCGCGCGGTGGCCCAACGGCGTTATTCCCTTCGTGCTTAGCCCTTACTTCAGTGAGTACTCGATACGACCCAGTTCCCGTATTTCGTATTCCTTTTTAAACTGGTCTCCGCTTGTATTAGAGGAAAGTCCTCTATTACGAGTTTGGTTTCTAATATGAGACAGCAGGTTCTCAACACCCAGGTTCAATCACAAATCTTCTTTCGCAACGATTACACGATCCAACAATGAATTTTTCACTACACAGATTTCGCTCCGAATGAAATTAATTCATGGTGGAATCGGATGATGCCTATTAATTTAACAGAAACCCCGCTATCTCATATTAGAAGTCTATCTCACAATAGGGGACTTTCCTTTACGTTTAAAAAAAAACAATAGCGTACTTATTGAATTACTTTGGTGTTTTGCCCGACGGTTTAAGTGCCGCGATTAGATAATTGTTAATTGTACACTCGGAGAATTTAGTGCTTAAGCATTCACCTGTGAGCAATTATTGAAGGCTCTTATATTCTAAAACCGCTGCATTTTCATCTCTCCGTGAAACCTGCGTAGACGCCCAGCAGCAGAGAGTTATATACGACGCGATGGACGACTACCACAAGTACACGTGCATCAGATTTAAGCCGTACACAGGCGAGGAGAGCGATTACGTCAGAATCACGGCTGGTAACACCGGATGCTGGAGCAGCGTGGGCAGGATCGGCGGCCGGCAGGACATAAACCTTCAGGTTCCCGGTTGCCTGACGCAGAAGGGCACGGTGATACACGAGCTGATGCACGCCGTCGGCTTTTTGCACGAGCACAGCAGATACGAGCGGGACGATTACGTGGACATTCTGTGGGACAATATCTCACACGGTATGTGCCCTACTCACGAGCGATAAGCCGTCTGAAAGAAAATATCATAATCCTCTGATCTAATTGCCCATTTGACACACTTTCCCGCGTTCCTCCCCCCCTTTTTTATCTTAACTGCTACCATTTTTTAAAGCTGAGACCTCTGAGGATCGACTCTTTTTACAAGAATGAATAAAACTTGCCTGTTACTCAATGTTATTCAATATCAATTGACTCATGTCCATTTCGGCCTAACGAGATTAACTTTAATCTCGGTGTAATTTACTTTCCATCTTTGCCCAACTCTTAGAACTAGAGAGAGGTAACAATAAGTTAAAGTTAATCTGCATTGATAGAAATGGACATTATTGAATTAAATAACATTTCTTTAATCCCTTCTCTGGCAAGGCTTTTCTATGATTTTTTTAGGCTTACCAGAGAATCTCTCGCTCGCTCGCAGCACGAGAATTTGATATTAACTCAATACTAAACCGCCTTGATACCAACGTCTTCAATACTAAATATGACTCTCTGTACCGTAAAACTTTACGGTCATCGGCGCAATAACCGGCTGAGGTTATCTCTTTCTGCATTATGAAATTCTATTTTTACCATGTGCGTTATGCATGTAGGTCACGCGCACAATTTTAATAAGGCTCCCCCGGAGATCACCCACGCTTTCGGCGTCGGTTACGATTACGGCAGCGTGATGCACTACTCGTCCACGGCGTTCTCCAAGAATTATCAATTAAAAACCATCATGCCCAAAGTAAGTGATTCCTAAAAACATTTTCACACATTATATTACTCGAGCGGTTCGAGCTTACGCAGACACGAGCTACCGTGTACGTCAGTTTGAAGTACATTTCGCGAGTCTGCGAGTCGCACTGTCATACACGTGTCCATGTGTTTGTAGAGACAGCTGGACGGCAGCATTTTGGATCTTATTGGCGGAATCTTTCAGGGTAACAACGAGGTGAAGCTCGGTCAGAGGGAGGGTTTCAGCAAGAAAGACATTCTGAAAATCAGGAGGATGTACAGCTGTGGCAAGCGCGCGGGCATAGGTTTCATCGAGCAGTACTAATGAATAAACATCGTCAGCAGTTCTCGAACGTGTTACTACACAAGAAAGATGAAATTCTTGATTGGAGTTAATTAATAAGAAATCAGAAATATCTAGTCTTATGTGCGAAGCGTATTGTGTCTCTTAAAAAAAAAACTGATATGCGAACAGCGAGTGTGTAGGTATATTAACAGTATTATTATATATTAATATAATCATTATCATGTATACTTTAATGTTATGCCTACCTTATAAAGTTACATATTACAATACACAAGTGCACCTTTCTTACTGAGTTTTTTATCTTCTTCGTTAATGATCAAATATTGATTGAGTATTAAAATTTGAGAATAAAAGTAAAGGAAATATACGCGCTGGAAATTTTTGATTGATAAAGAGAACGTTACGTAAATGCCAATACACACGCAAACAAATGAGATATTTTGCGACAAAATACTTATTATTTGTTCACCTTACGAGTAATTCATAAGAGATTATCTACGATGCATGATGTATTTCTTACAGTGCAACTCAATAACAACCCAGCTAGCATTCATGTCTAAAAGACGATCTTTAAGACGGCATTAAGTTGTCTTTTAGACATGCACGTCTAAAAGGAGTCTTGAACATATCTTTATGACGTCTTTTAGACATGCATTGCTATCTGGGAAGGTTTCTTGCCAGATTTATTTCCGATAAAAATGCAGAAAAAATGACAATACAAAAGTAAAATTTGCAAATTATCGCAGAATGATACGTAGACGTACCATGCACTAATTGTAAGTGTAAAATAAAATTCAAAATTGTTTTGTAAATAAAATGTGTTATAATCTTCATTTTTCATAAATAAAATTACTTCTTGCTAAAGAATGATCACATTTTAACGTATTAAGAGATTTAAAAAACTTTCAGATGACACATAATTTTATATGTATCTATTTAATACCTTTTAACTTTGAAAATAATAAAAAAGTGATAATATCGAAAACATTTCGAGGAAAAGAGATATCAATTTCGTGTGCGACTTCTCGCGCTCTCCAGACAACATAAACATAAGACGCAAACTTATCTTTTTCACCTGTTTAAACTTTTTAAGTTGTTCGAGATGTTGTCGTGAAAAGAAAATTACTCAAATAGCTTTACATTAATTTTATCTCAACTTCACAGCACACACAACGTATCTCATCGGATTTTAAATTATGTGTTAATGTTTACATGCAATGCGCGCAACCAAATAAATTTTGCAATTCCAGAGAAACCAAGCAGTAACAAATTAGATACACAACGCTAAAATGATGAAATCAAATCAGTCAATTAAATATACTCGTTTGAGTTAATTGAACCAAATATTCACCTCACTCGCACCTTTAGTACGTAAGCAGATATATAAAAAAAAAATACAGAAAAGAGAATCGTATACTTGATCGTCAGCAAATTTGTGTTTTATCGGATCTTTGGTACGATATCCGCATTTGCCTGAAAGTGGTGTAGGTGGGGGTAAGAAAATTTTTGAGACTGGAACGTATAAAAACGATCCGATAAGTTGTATTCCGCAGTCGTCAGGATTACCGTTAAAGTAACTTGCTTCAATTTGATTTAACGTTGATCATGTTGCACCGATCGTTAGCGTGGACGCTTGTCGTCCTTACATTTGCATCGGCGGGACCGCTCCCTGATGTAAAGGATTATACCTTAGAATTGGCCCTGACGGTCCCGGACAACGAATCAGGAATGAAGGTAGCGCAGTGGACCGAAGACATGAACGTGAATCCTGAAGAATTGGGCAACTACTTGGAGGGAGACATTATGGTCACAGAAAGCACTATACGAAACGGTGCGAAAGACCCAAAGCTCCGTTGGCCTAATCGCATTATTCCTTATGTAATCCAGGGTAACTTCAGTAAGTATTTTCAAGAACGAAAGTTAAGCCATTCTGTAGTTTGTTCATCAAAATCACTTATTCTGCAGTATATTATGTTCATGAAAATTTAATACATACTAATGAACTTAAATTCCTCCCGCATATGTTATAAGATATAACTTTTGATCAAGACAAAAAAATGTTCTACTTGTATCTTATGTTTATTAATTTAATTCGTCACTTTGTGTTATTTCAAATTATCCATACAGAATTATATTTTATTCTTGGAAAAATTAAAATAAAATATAATAATAAGACACTTCACGGTGTCTTATTTCATGATTTCGCTTAAAATGTAAGTGGAAAACAAAAAATTAAGTATTCACCTGAGTAATCCGATAGATAGATAAATGTTCTTAGTTGAAGTTATTGTTTCATTATTATGATTTTTGTATGTCAATTTTGTATTGCAGATAGCGCGCAGATGAATCTTATACGTGAGGCGATAAAAGACTATGAAAAGTATACTTGCTTGCGGCTTAAGGCGAGGACGAATGAACAGGATTATGTCAAAATTACTAGCGATAATACCGGATGCTGGAGCAGCATTGGCAGGATCGGCGGTGCACAAAGAATAAACTTACAGATTCCTGGTTGCGTAACCAAAAAGGGTACCGTAATACACGAGATTATGCACGCTGCTGGTTTTTGGCACGAGCACACTAGATATGACCGAGATGATTACGTGACTATCAATTGGAAGAATATCATACAAAGTACGTATTTGCAATCCATTCAAGCGATAAAAGATTAAAGATTAAGAAATTAATAAAATTCGTATGGTTCAAATGTGATAAACACAAATTTGAAGGAATAATGTTAATCCCTTAACATTAAAACAACGAGCGACTTTTACATCATTTTTGGCAAACACTGTAATTAAGGAGTACTCTGTAGATCTACATTTCTATATAAATTTCTACCTTTATTTCGTCCATCCAGGTACCGCAAGTAATTTCGTCAAACTTTCCCCGAATGTCGTCGAAGAATACGGCATCCCTTACGATTACCGCAGCGTGATGCATTATTCAGCGTACGCGTTTGCTATAGACACCAAAGTAAAAACTATCGTGACAAAAGTAAGATTTTTATGAATATTCTTTGCGTCGTTAGTAAGTCGTTAATTGCATTACTTAATTATTGGATAGAAGTGGATTCGAGTTATCGATTTGTCAGTTCGATGTAGAGAAAGAGGGAACATTTTACAAGTTTGCAAGTTTAAATTACACGCATTAAATTACATGTCTGCATATTCATTTTTATATGAATATCTATAGAAATAATATTTGTAGTGACATTGTGATCTCATTTGCGGAATTTTCAGAATGCAAAAGCAGTAATCGGGCAGAGGAATGGCTTTAGTCCCTCAGATTATCAGAGGATCAACAAAATGTACAAATGTTCGGCATAATCCGCATTTATGTCAGAGATCAAGACCAACGAACGAATATTTGGCTTTGATAAATGTTTTGTATATTATCAATAAATTAGAAATATTTAATAAAAGTCTATGTATTATGAAAAAAAGAAGGATATTTATTACTATAAGGGTGTTACGGATAAGGTGTCCATCCGCTCGTATATTGGTAGAGCGGGTTAAACTGAAAAATGGAAAGTTATGTACCAGTTTATAAAATTCGTAATAGTTATCGAGTAATTAATTAAAACATAGAAATCTCTTTAAGTTGCCAGTAACTAATAATAATCAAGCTTTTAGTCGACATTAACCGGCCAGTGTTTTAATACAGAAAATTTATTGCGAAAAATATTACCTCAGCCAACACAAATTAATTAAAACGTCTGGGTGAATAAGCGCGAGGAAAGCTTACCATCTTCATTGATATGATCACTGTTTTATCTCAATCAAATTTTATTTCACATGTCTCTTCTCCAGATTTTATACTTTCATAACCATATGTCATTTTTATTGTGAGTCGAATGACTCTTGAAATTTTCGAAACTAAAAACCTGGAAAATACAGGAATTTTTATTCAATGAAAGAAAAGATGCCTCGAATTGATGGCATTTCAAAAGAGATATGAAGTATCTCGCGAAAGTATTTTTTATTTGTACATCATTACGAGTGATTCGTAGAATACACTGTGGCAATGTACTATTTACAGTATAACGAAGTTCCTTACTCTATTTATTTTCGGTGGAAATGCAGAGGAAAATCGCAATCGTACGACTTGCCCATTTAAAGTTTCTCGCGATTAAAGGACCCGTTTGGCTTGGAAGATACAATCTTCGGAAAATTACTACGAAACGAACTTAAACATACGATAATAAATCAAATGCGTGTAAAGTAAATTCCGAATTGTCACGTAACACGAGCTTTTTCATCGGTTAAATTAAAAAATTCTTGCTAAGTAATTATCGTTTTCGATGCATCAGATGAATTACATAACTAATTGGGACAAGTATATGTTTTTAAGTAATAATACACGAAATAATACCCCTTAATTAAACTAACTAATTAATTACGAAACTTGTCAGAGGGATACAAACGTGTGTCATGTAAAATTTCTCATCTACGGTGGGAGATTCGAAGTAACACAATCCGCAAGAGAGTTATGTGCGCGTGCGTCCGCGCGTACGCGCGTGTATTCCACTTAATTTTTACATTACTTACTTTCAAATAACATTATACTTTATACTTTAAAATATCTAAGAATAATTTTATATATATTTGCAATTTCTTATATAAATATTCTACGTTTCCTAAAACTCCTTTACTCTTCCTTTTCATTTATTTCAGTTATTTATCTGTGTGGGGAAACACAATGTCCTTAGTGAAGTGATAATAGGAGAGTGCAGTCGGATCGTTGGATTGAACAATTTCGTGTCAACCGATCCAGGTCTTCTTGATAAAGTCCGCCGCTCTTTCACCTGTAATACGTATACACATGCAGAAAGAAGGAAGAAGGACATAAAAAGGAGATAAGAAGAGGAAAAAATTGCGTACCTATCATGATCGCCGGCGCGTTCGTGTTGCCAGACGTCACCTTCGGCATGATGCTCGTGTCGGCCACTCTTACACCTCGCACCCCTCGAACTCGCAATTGATTGTCAACCACGGCCAGTGGGTCGTCCGGTGGACCCATCATGCAGGATCCCGCCTGATGATTCTCGGGCGCGGTGTCATGACGAATCGCGCACTCCCAGTAAGCGTCGCAGCCGAACTTGAGGTTCTCGCAGTTCTTCACGGGAGTCCGGTCCAGCTGGAAACCGTACCTAAAAAGAATATCCATGTAGCCCACGTGAGTGCAAGTCGAAGTTTTCAAGTAATCTCTGTCTAAGACCGTTGAGGATTGGAGGTTCGCACTTTTTGAGCGCCTCGGTCTCCGATAATCGGACGCTGAACTTAACAGCTTCTACGAGAGCGGCCACGTCGTCGGCGTGAGTCAGGTATTTGGGGTGGATCAGCGGTTTCGAGAGAGGATCGTTGTTCCGTAAGCGCAGATAACCGCGACTCTTCGGGTGCAGGATAGTCGGGATGATGTAGATGCTGCGGTTCGTGCCCTTCTTTTCGCCCACCATGCCAGTCTCCGCGCAATCGGCCAGGTAACCGCCGAAGATTAGCTGCACATCGGGATGATCCTCCCTCGGATCCGCAAACTTAGTGTTTATCATTGCTGTCACCTCGGATATTCCTAAATCAACGTCACGATAAGTATATCCTGTCTCACTTTGTATCTAAAATTTTAATAATATATA
>NW_011967163.1:326588-368995 GCF_000949405.1 Vollenhovia emeryi | reverse complement strand
GCTCTCCCTTCTTCTATGCTCTCTCGCCTTCCTCCTGCTTATCTCTATTCTATACCTACGCAGCTCTATCGCTTTATTTCGCTTTGTACCTCGTACCACTCTCTCCCATACATGCGCTCTCTCACACTCCACCTAACCAAGTCTCTCTAAAATTTTAATAATGTTATTAATTCATTACATATATTGTAAACAATTTCACATTACGTGTAACTATTGTCAATAATTTTATTTGTAACGACCACGATGTGATCGTCAAGAGTCCCGCATCGTTGAAAGGAATATTTTTACAGCCGAACGTTCGATTTACAGCAACCGATGCGACAAATAATCTGTTGTAGTTTTTACACATTTGTTCGGGAATGAGTTTGAAATAATCCATAAGTTTGTCAATGTACCGCTGATTAATGAATGAAAAGTCCAGCCATTGATCTGGCCCACGATTCAATCAACTTCGCTTTCAGGCGAAACTGGAGCCAGCCAAGATGCAATCGTGTTTCTGCAATACAGTTAATTCATCCGCGTCCGTTACCCTTATGTAATTCAATCGAGCCGCACTCGCATAACTGATCCGCGTGGCCGATGTCAAGAGAAGAGAGATTTTGCGAGCTGCGTTTAGCGAGAGAACCGTGCTACATTATAACGTCCCGCCGCGCCGGCGGCGTTTCGCGCGCGGGGAGACGAGAGACGCGGGTCTCGCAGACGTGAAGGAGTTCAGCCCCCGGAGGTGACGCTCGTTAAAAACCAGCATAGCTCGGGGCTACCGATCGTGCTGGATACCTTAAAAAGCGCTCCGGGTTATGATCGCGTTAGTCTCGTGAAAGGGATACAACACACGGAGATGGAGCACGTATCTACATAAATTTCCGAGCCGTTTACTCGGGCGAATTCCCGACGCGAAGCTATGTGCTCGCTTCATTTTCAACAGTTACCCCGAGTCGAGTTAAGTTATTAGCTCTTAAGGCCTGTGTCCACGATGCCAGAACACGGTTCAAGTTCCAGCTACGAGAAATGTGTAGCCGGTCAGCTTGCAGCTTTTATGGAACAGCTGCAAGTTGATTGGCTACACATTCCTCGAAATTACAACTTGGACCGGGTTCTAACATTGTGGACGCGGGTCTTTAATATTACTTATAATATCTCTATACGCGATTCTGTTCTTCTATCATTACGTTGCTCAATCTTATTAAAGTTCCTTCTTCGGATCATAGAGCAACGACTTGGGAAATGATATTCGAACGTAACGTTGATAATGTATAGAGAGTGCGCGAAGTAACGGCAAGCACGGGCCAAGAGGATCGTCGAATAATTCCCATTGACAAATCGTAAAAGTAGAGTATCACGACGACCGGCTTCGAGTCGGCCCGCAATTCGGACGACGGTAAATAGATCCGTCGGTCCGGATAAGTCACGTAATCGCGGGTCGACAGAACCACGAACGTGACCATTGTGCAATAATACACTTTCACTGCTCGTGCACGAAGCCCGCGAATTAACGCTCCGAGATGCAACATCCTTCGACATGGTAAACAGGAAGGAGAAGCGGGCCGGTACTTTAACGCGGCTCACACGACCGCGCGCTGGCCCGATCAATGAAATTGCAACCCTAGCGGGAGTCTCGAACTCGAGCCTCGAGTTCTAATGTAATAACGAGCCAATGATAGTTTGTACTTGTCGACTAAAAATACTGGTGGGATAACGACCTCGTCGATTTAACGTTTTCTCCGCGAGCGCCACGCTAAACCCTATCTATCTTTTAACAAGTCGAATACTTTTTCTTAAAAATATGACAAATCAATTTTTAGGTACTTTTAGATACTTTTTACCTCTCGCTTTTCTTATACGATCGAGAGTGTTTCAAGTAAACATTTGGAACAGTCTGTCTCACCTGTGCCGGACATCAGACCGTCCCTGAAGAGCAAGTACTCCATGGCGGTGGCCCAGTTGAGAGGAGTGGTGTCGGTGTCGTTGATGGTGAAGGCCAGCGCGTAGGCGACGTGATTGTGGAGATTTTTGCCGACACCCGGGAGATCCCGTACAACCGGCACACCCACCGCGTTGAGCTCCTCCCGAGGTCCTATGCCGCTGTTTAAGAGGATCTGCGGCGAGTTAACGGCACCTAAACACATTCGGCGATTTCATTGCGGAGATTAGTGCGCGATGGTAAAGCTGAGTAAATTGTAGGTTTTGCCACTGGATAACATCACGAGCGTTTAATTGAACGTTTATGAAATCAATTTGCAGAGATTTAAAAATGGCAAACCCATTTCTTCATCTACTGTGTAAACTTCTGATTTCATTATCTGCTAAAAGTAAAGTTTCTAAAGATAAGGGATTTATCGGCGTGTATTTATCTTCTATCGCTTTAATGTTACTGCGAAGCCTGGTATCCCCAAGGACATCGCAAGGCGCGCAATCCGTATTGTTCGAGAGAAATCGATTACTATCCCTCGAGAGAATTTGTGGAAGGATGAGTAATTAAGACTGACTCTGTGTGGGCGCGTGCGTATGTGTGCGGAGAGCGCGTGATGTTTCTAAACACAGATTTCTATATGTACGACATCCTCGACATGAATAGAAATGTAGCCGCTCCTCTTCAGCTTTCCTCCGCGACGGCGATAAGATAGAACCCGGCGTATTCGAGCGCTCGAGAGAGGTGAGGCCCGCAGAGACCTGCCCGGCTCGCACCGGTTTAAATTACACACGAATTGCTAGCCGACGAGGCGTTCGTTATCTCAATTGGAATTACCTCCGCTCACGACCACCTCTTTCGCCACCGACACGTGTTTCATCATTCCGTCGTGGACGAACTCGACGCCGACCGCCCTGTTGTTCTCGTCGAATAGGATCTTCGTCGCCGTCGAGTTGAGCATTATGTGGAGGTTCGGGCGATTCCGAGCGGGTCGCAGAAAGGCGCGCGCCGTGGAGAGCCGCGAGCCATTCCTGGATGTGGTCTGCGCTATGGCGAAGCCGGTGTGGGTCCGTCCGTTCAGATCAACCGTGTCGTATCCTGATACAGATCGAAGCAATTGTGAAAGAGTGGGACGAGAGGGATCCAGCTGCCTCGGGACTCTTTGATTAGTCCTGATAAATTTTAAAACGTAAAAGGTCGTCTGGTCACTCGCGAGCCCCGGGATTAGCACGTACCCAGCTCCTTTCCGGCCTCCAGCAGAGCGAAGCTCAACGGCGGGTGATAAGGAAACTGCATGACCGTGAGCGGCCCGCCGACTCCGTGAAAGCCGTAATCCATGCTGTTCACTTGCTGATTATCCTCGCTCCGTATAAAATATGGTAGGACGTCGCGATAGGACCAGCCGACGTTACCGAGCCTGGCCCAGTCGTCGTAATCCTTGCGCGAACCTCTCATATACGTCATCCCGTTCATAACGCTCGTACCGCCGAGGACCTACGGATTCAGGTTTCACGTTATATTGGGATGGTCTTCTAATTCTATTTATTCATTAGTAGGATCTTTACGTGTTCTTGCTCAGACTCTTTCATATGAGGTAAGTTTTATTATAATTTTGTTAGTTGTAATGATTTTGGGGGAAAGGGCGGAGTTTATAAATTTAATCAAATGACAGGTTTATTTATGATTTTTAGTTTTATTATTTCCTTTATTTATAGTTTTTTTTATTAGTGTGTTGGCGGAGTTAAATCGAAGTCCGATAGATTTTATTGAGGGGGAGTCAGAGTTAGTTTCAGAGTTAGTTCCACATCCTATATAAATACCTCTGACAAAGAAGAGAATTTGCGGTTCATCCGATGAAAATTTTTCTCAGTGTAAAAATATTAAATTATCTAAATCGCGATATAATTTAAGTGAAGAATTTAATTGGAATCAATTAGATGAACTGGCACCCACGCCTTTGTTTTCTTCTCTCTCTCTCTCTCTTTCTTTTTCACATTAATCGTTGTACATACTTTTCCTCTAGGCCAGTAACATTTTCTGTTCTCCTTGTTCAAGCAAGCATCGTCCTCGCTCTCGGTGTTGTACTGCCAATCGATCTCACTGCCGATGAAATTGAAGAAGAACGAGGGTATCTGGGTGCCCGTTGGCTCGTCCAATCCAGCTTCCAACAGCAACACGGAAAATCTCGGCTCCTCCGACAATCTGGCCGCGACGGTCGCACCAGCGCTTCCGCCTCCAATCACTACGAAATCGTACCTGAAGAGGAAGAAGAGACACGTTAACGTCGAATCTTTAATATTGAACTCGCATACAATAGAAAATAAAAATGTCAAGTATCTCATCCGGTTTTCCGGCGTACACGCATGTCGCCTACTCACTTTCATTCCATTTTTACACGTTTATCGTTGCGCCAGATTGTCGAATAGACGAAGTGAATAGACGGAGAGCGACGAGGTAACTGAAAACGTTCAGCACGGATTTTTCCGCAACTGAAATTTCGATTTCTCACTTTAACCAAGGAAGACGACGTTTCGAAAGCAAGAATGTCGTGCTGGCGCGGAAGATTGCTCGGTTTCCGACAATTTCCGACGTACGCTCGTTTACGAAAGGCACGTTAATTAGCGCAGTCGTGTTATTAAGCGATCTTCTTACCTTTTACGAATTAGAAACCGGGTTAGAGGGGCAGCGAGGAGAAATTACTATACCGGGGAGAAATGAAAATTTTAACTGTTAAATTGAATTGTTTGCTCTCTCGTATTAAGTCTCCCTGTTCCTTTAATTGAGCAATTAAATCCATGATTATCGGCGCATAATTAGTAATTTAATAAGCCGCGTTCCTGACGCGTTTTAATTAATCTTATTAAATTCGATTCTTAGTTCGCCCGCGCGTTGTAAGCTAATGATCGTTACATCATCGACGTTGGCAAATTCGATCGATTTTGCGCCGCACAGGCCCCCGTATTGGGGACGGTGCACCCTTTCCCTTCTAGCTACGCCTGTCTGTCGGCGTCGGGCGAAAGGCGGGTTTCTCAGGAGGTTGCTCGGGACGATCGTAAGTGTCCGTGGTATATGCTCTCAGCTGAATGCCACGGCGTGCCCGTATCCGTATATACTCTACGGGGGACAATGACATACTTTTACGCGCGCGGGACTTGATAGAGCGGCGCACACGTGATTCTATAGGGCCTCCCCGATGGTCTCCCCCTCAGCTCTGAGTATTCTTCGGCTAATCCGTAATCAATATCTCCTTAAACCTCGTCGAGAGACACGCGCTTTGTAAACGTTGATGATAGTGATCTTGGAATTTAAAGACCAGTTAATAACATTTTCTACACTTTTCTTTTCTTTAGTACGCTGAGAAAATATTCGATTGAATATAATCGGATTATCCAATTACATAATAACAAACGGATATGTTCGATCGAATTGCACATCCGATGAAAAATATGATCGGTTTTTCGATCAAATTTCATCGGTGACTGCATTTCATCGGATAAATTTCATCGGATAGATACGTAATTTAATCGGAAAAATTAACCGTAGGAAACACAATTTAATTGGTTTATCCGATGGAAATTTTTCTCAGTGTAAGAGCAATGGTGATTAGTGGAAAGTTATTTTAAAACCGACGCCTGTTAGTCGTTAAGCAATAAATGTCACGTGCACTTTTCACGCGAACGATACGGATCTCTTATCTTAATTTATTTAATTAACGCCCTGTTTAGTATGCGAACACTGAATGCATCATGATATACGTGTGACGTAAAGCGCAATGCACCTTACGTCAGTTCGTCTAACGTGTCGCTACGCTGCTGTCCAAATTCAACGTATAGAAAACCACCAACGGAAGAGAGTGCACATAAATATTTCTCGTACCCATTATGCAAATTCCGTGGAATCAATATACCGAATGACTCAGGTTTGTCTAATTACCGGCGGCGTGTGCACGGACAGGTCTGGATACGCGTAAGCGCTATCGAACCTGTTTTCATCTTCGCTAAACGGGTTCCCGTATGACACGTGATAAACTTCACCGTACTTTTTCTTTATTTCTTATTGACGGTCGCGGTTTCACAGATCATTTTGCGTCCTTCGCGCACGACAGGACGGAACGTATGTAAAACGACAAAGTATCGTTTAACATAAAGTTCCTTTTCAAGCTTGTTACACTCGAATACTGAACGCGCTATATTAAGGACTCGGGGGAAAAAATGGTAAAAATCTCATTGCATATGTATCTCAATCATGTAATATCTAATTATATCTCATGAGATCCAATTCTAAAAGTCATCAGGTCCTCGGAGATTTGACACTTTGCTTGAATGTTCGACGTTATCTATTGAGATCTGACTGAATCTATAATTAAATGTCCCAAGAGAACATAATTAGATCTCAATAGATAATAACATTGAACATTCAATAAATCTCTGAAGATCTGACGCTTTTAGAATTGGATATAATTAGATGTTGCACGATTGAGACTTGAACATTAAGTAGATTGAAATCAATTTTATCTCGCACGCTGCCTCTTTTACATATTTCATTTTCACGTTTATGCTTTTCCACGCGGTTCGGCGCAGATTTCGCAGCTTCTTCTCTAAAGAGCCCCGCGCTCCTTTCGCGCGTCGCTGCGCGCAGCGCAAGTGCGCGTCGATGAAGCGACGAGATGTGACGCAACGAGGAGATGCATCGGAACAATGGCCCGCGGTATTACGTACGCGCGTGCACAGCGATCTCGCGGATAGCGGCGTGCGCGGATGCTCGTGTTTCTTCCGAGAACGAAAGAGAGAAATGAGAGGAGCGCCGGCAGTAAGACGGTATTCCTGACGGTGTTACGTGAGTAACGTGTGCCTGCGACACAATCGTACGAGGTCCCGTATTTAGGATTCGTCGCGGAACGCTTCCCGCGGATGCGATGCTCTCTTCTCTTCTTCGCGGAAGAAATCTCTCCAGTCGATAAGTACTGGGAGGTCCCACACGAGAGAGAGAAAGAGAGAGAGAGAGACGCGACGTGCTATTACATTCAGTGCGCGCACAATGCGACGTAACGGTCGCGCGAGATAAGGAAGCTAGGAAGGAGGGACGTCAGGCTTGTCCTCGGCGCGACCGTATCTCCCGACCTCGGATCGGACGATCGAACGATACGAAAACGAGGAAGCCGCTTTAGCGCGTTTCCTAAGCTCGCGTTTCCGCTGTCCGGGTAATCGGCGATAATTGCGATAGCGGGACAGGTCGACGATCCGGCGTGACTCAGCGGCACGTGAGATTTATGAATGTTTTCAACATTAACGAACGTTTTCAACATTTATGAACCCCCGGTGAGGCGCTCGATGTGATTTACACGCACGTGCGATCGATGTCGCGTATTTCTCGTATCTACGCGCGGATCCAACAACTTTCGTTATCGTGCGATCGTAGAATGGAGTCGCGTCAAAGAGACGGAGTCGATCAGGCCCCGCTCGCACCCGTGACCCATATATTGGAATTGAACGATCACGACTCGTTGAGAAAACGGCCTTCGTACGAAATTTACCTCGTATTGACGTTTGTCGGCGGCGCCGGTCTGTTGCACGGGTCCTCGAGGTCGCATTGGCTACGCAGGAAGACTTCGAGCAACCCCATGAAGAGCATGAAGGACGAGCCGCCGCATGTCGAGGCCAAAGTGGGTCCTGCGGACGTGCTCAGCGGACAATTGCAGCTCATCTGGAACAGAAACGTTCGCTGCTTCACCGCGTGCGTGTGAGTACAGTGACTCGGCGGAAGTCGGCTTTGTCGCGCCGCAACGCCGAGTGGCTCGCCTCCAGACAACGATTTACTTTGACGGATCTCATTGAAACCGAGCGTTCTCGTATAAAACGCTCTTTTATACGAGCGGTAAACGTCGGTAGTCGACGGGGAAAGGACTTAATCAAATCGTCGCGCGTTAATTCCAAGGAGAACGTATTTTATTTGAGAACGCTTCTCCGAGCGGCACGATTAGCCGACCGCAGCAGATGCGTGATCAATTAATTTACGCGTATTACCGCGATTACGTAAATTAATCGCGATAATCATCTCCTCGTACCACGTAGCTAACGGCAACTGTCATCGATTCCTTCGATCGTAACGCGATTACGCGGGGTCGAAACGATCGCTTCGCGACGACAATCTCGCGACAACGGAGACTTCAACGCTCTCCCTGTCGGCTTGAGTGCGCCTAATCGCCCGCTTGAGAGGCAAAGCGTGCGATCTGCGAAAGTAATATTTTCATTCAGCAAAGGAGCCGAGGTATCCCGAACAATATTCCTTAAACGGTCATGCATCGGTGCAACGGCTCCGCCGAGAGCGCGTTTATCTTCGATGCACCGGTGCACCGCCGGCGGACCATGAAGCGGAGCTCCAAGCCCCGTGGAGAACAAAAGCCCGAACGAGAGTGAGAGTGCGCATACCGACGTCGCCGTCATCGTCGCCGTCTCGTAACGAACGTGTAACAGCCCCCGTAATAGCGTGTGTCCAGCTGTAAATTCATTCACGAACGGGGCCCCTGCAGGCGAGAACGCGCGCGATTCCTCCTCGCCGAGAGGCGCGCGTCCTCGCACGTGCTTTCTATCGAGGCAGCGACAGCGCGCCTCTCGGCGAGCGAAACGCACGCGCCCGCTTGTATGCGTGCGCGGGCGCGCGCGTGTGTACGCGGTGAAACTTTTTTTTTTACACCGCGTGTTTCCTCTTCCGACATTTCTCACAGTCGGATACATAATCGCGCGAGGCGTAACGCGCCGAATGTCTACCGCGAGCCCGCGAGTGAAGCGTAACGATTGCACGCGCTGTAGGCGTGCGTTCGCGCGACGCTCCGGTTTTCGGCGTGAAGGGACGAGAGATGCGGAAAAACCGGAGGGCGAGAGTAGCACGCGGCGCACGTCGCCTTTTCATTGAAAAAGGAAAGGTCTCGACACCAAGGTCGGGACTGTAAATGGCTGAGTTTATTATATTTCAAAGATACGCGGATTATATCTCTTTGATCTCTGGACAGATGGGATTTCTCGAAAATTTTCAAATCTATTCACCACGGGGGGGGGGGAGAGGAGATAAAACTTTTTCGCGTTGCCAGAATCAGTGGAGAAATTGCCTGCTCGTAATTCCAGCAATCCCGAAGAACGCGCCTGGCTTCCCATTTCACGCAAATTATCGCAATAATCGAATGTGTAAAGCAACGAGACAAGTTCTTTCTCTCCTCGGAGATTTCCCATCGTTCATTACAGATTACATCCGGGTGTAATTGACCTTTGAATAGTTTTTCGGACCTTGGAGGCTGCTAAAAATGTTCACCTTCGAAATGGAGGTGAGAGAAAACCATCTTGTATGAACATGTGTTATCAATCAGCCGAAAGTCCGTTATCCGTTCAACGGACGAGCGGTGTATCGTTGATGAGACACGGTCTTTATCAACGAAACTGGGTCCGACAGGTTGTGTCGCGCGGATGTACGTGACACAACACGGTGAGGTGGTAAGGAAACAGAAGGAGAAGCTGTAAAATAGCATGACTTTCGTAATCGACGGCGAGACAGTGCGCGGTTCTCGGTCAGTGAACGTAACGGTGTTGAGGCTTTGCGAAGGAACGTACACGCTCGAGGGACGCGTAGCTGCGGGCGAATTCGGACTCCTGCGATTACGTGCTAAAGTACCATAATGTACCTGCCGCACTAACATAATTTTATAACGTCAGCGTTTTCTTGACCACACCATACCACTACACTCTAGACGGTCGTCTCACCAATTCGACCACCGAGGTCCTGGAGTGGTCCAGGTTCAAACCCTGACCGAGGTAATGCTTTTCGCAATAAATTTTCTGTATTATTAAAAGTGCCAGGTGTGGCCAAGAAAACACTGACGTTGTTAATTATCGCTGGCGACATTGAAGAATTCTTATTAGTTGATAACTTTATAAACGAAATAAGAACCGAGAACGCCAATTTTTAGGCCCTGCCCGAGCAGATGTGGGTAGACCAACGATTTCCAATTATTTTTGAAGATGCTATACTTAGCATTCGATACAATGCCCAATTCGATTCAATTATACAATAAATTTATAATGTTTTAAACGGAACGTTAATGCAAATGTGGTGAGATAAAGTGTCGATAGATTTAATCTTAATACACTTTTTCTATTTACGCCGCTTTCGAAACAGGACGGTTGACATACCTGTTTAATTATAATTAGACTCTAGTTATTCGTTTTACGCACTCACGACGTTAATGCGTTTCCTGATTCGCGCGCCGTCCAAGTCCGCTGGATACCTTTTGCTCGAAATGGAAAATCCCGATGAAGAAGGTAATTTTCGATCGTTTAAAGTAATGGAAGTATGAGTAATGGAGATATTTTACGCAACTCTTCTCCGTGCGTGCGTACGCGCGTGCTTGCGTACGAGCATCAGCGGACCATTGAGAAATTGCCTGCTCGTAATCCCAGCAATCCCGAAGAACGCGTCTAGCTTCCCATTTTACGCAAATTATCGCAATAGTCGAATGTGTACAACAACGAGACAAGTTCTTTCTCTCCTCAGAGATTTTCCCCATCGTTCATTGCAGATGACATCCGGGTGTAATTGGCCTTTGAATATTTTTTCGGACCTTCGAGGCATCTAAAAATGTTCACCTTTGAAATGGAGCTGAGAGAAAACCCGTCGTGAATTCACAATACGATTTGTAGATGGTTCGATCCTTCGTAACCACGTGAGATTGTCTCGCGTGAACGTTAACTGGCGTTTTGCATTTTCCTAATTGTTACTCGTGCATTGTTATCCGATACGCGCAGCATACGATCAATCACGTAACAGTTTGACTGCCGATAATGATTGTTCGCACGGGAGTACCGTAGCGCCTGAGAGGGTGTTAATTGGAATTTATGTAACTTAAAAAATGCTTAACGTCGGCGTTAACAACGCAATCGCTGCGAAGTATCGTTTCCCGCAAATTACTACACGCTTCTCGATTCCCGAGCGCGAAAATGTAGATATTACACGCCGCGCTGCACACTTCCTCACGTTACTTTTTTCCATGTCAATTTCCAGCCACTTCGCTATGCTCACCATACTATACGTGCATCTAGTTCCGACGGGTATCTCCGATATGGTAGCGATTTGATTGCGCAGTGCGCGTTACGCGTGAGATAATCTCGACGTCCGACTCCTTTGGATAATCCAAATTTTTCTACACGGGGAGCATTTTCTCTGAAAATTTATCCTGAAAATATTGCGATTGTGAGAATTTTATGACGGCCTTTTGAAATTTCATCATACATTCTACTAGTAATTATACTTAGTGTACATTTTATTAGTGGAATGTATGGTGAGATTTCAAAAGGCTCTCATAAAATTCTGCGAAATGCCGCGTTGTCCCACGATCACGTGATTTTCAGGATAAATTTGAAGTGAAAATTCTCTCCCCGTATAATTACAGGATATTCGATAACAACGAATTTCACCGCGAATCGATACAATTAAGAATTAATCTCCTCTACATACGGCCGGATGTCAGCCTAATTGCTTTTTAATGAACGTAGTCGTGCAAGGCTGCCAGGTATTGAACAATTATGTCTTGCGTCCTTTATAATTTTCGTCAACTCCAAGCCTCTTACGATTACATTAGATAAATTACAGCTTTCTTGAGAGATCATTATCAACTGTCTTTTTCGTAATCGTACACAATCACGCGTTGGGGAAACAAGGCGCGATTATGATAATCTCAAAACGAAGAATTATCGCGTCGTGTTTCGAGCATCTCTCGCAAGTAATTTCATCGATGTGATCTTTAAGCGCGCTGATATGCCTCCCAAGGACTCGCGAGTGAATATCGTGTCCTGCCGATAGGCTCGAGGGACGAATTATGCATACTCGACGAGAAGAAGACACCGTGCATGTCGATACGGTGACGATTGTGGCGTTTCAAGGGAAAGGTAGGTCGGCCTGACAGCGCTTAATGCCAAGGTACACGATTATAGATAACGAATTAATCTATCCCCGCGTTTATTGGATAAGTAATTAACTATATTACACAGAGACACAATTTCTAGTGGCAGAAACACGTCAACCGTGTAATACACGTCAGAGACAAGAAGAGACGCGGGCTCAGATATGCCTTTCACTCATTTTCCCGTCAATAGATGTAAATATACAGGCGCTTATATGTTTATGGACGCGGATATTTTTACGAGATTACGATCTTTTCTTCTTCGGTTGATAGATGTTTATCAATTAATCCACTAACAGAGATTTTCATATTTCTCACACGTGTATCGCGCGGAAATAATTACATAGACGTCGGGATTCTTAATGAGCGTTACGTGAAAGAATTTATCTTAACTTGCACAATATATTCCATTTTATACACCTGCATCCGTATTGATTAAAATTAATAAGAAGTTGGCGAGCTGTGAAATTGACTGATCAAAGTGAAAAAGAAGCTAAATAATTTAAAATAACTAATCCTCCCGTTGTCCCTTCTTCTCTGGGAAAAAAAAGGACAGTTAGCAAACCATTTTGGGGCCCACAACTAGCAAAAGAATTATTTGGATTGTTCGTAACTCAAATCTTTCCCTTTATACAAAAGAAACGGTCCAAATTTTTCCCAGAGTAGAGAACAAATCAAATAATTCGATTACCAATTGTGGGCCCCAAAATGGGTCGCTGTCTTTTTCCCCCCAGAGTTTCTCTTAACAACGACGATATTTAAAGGTAAATAAAGAAATAGATTATACGAATTCGCCAATAATATAAAATAGCACTTGTGTTAAAATTATGCTCGTGTTTTATGAATATGGTACCGCAGGTCGCATTAACCGTCTCGGTTTTCACTGTCACGAGTGAAGATCTCCACTCGCGACGGTGCACCTCGAGGTGCGGAGATCATCTCCCGTTCAGCGAATCTCGGCTCGCCAAAATTACACCGGTTTCAAGGCCTGACACTTCTTACCGAGTACCAGAGCGAGGCAGAAGAGGCAAAGAACTTACCTTTCAAGGATGGTCACCCCGTATCCTTCGAAAGATAATCGCTCGACTGGGGCAGCCCGTAGCGCAGCGCGGGAAAGACACACGAGAGAGTAGCGTAGCTCGCGGTACCGCGATCAACGGCCGACTAGACCGGTACCATTCCCCATCGCCGTGGTAATATTCGACAACTTCCACCACTTTCCCACCTTCTCTCTTCTGCCTTCGCACTCGTAGGCGTAGTTTCGGGAATTTACGTGGTGCGACTAGGTCGCGTACGCCGTGAAGAAATTTCGCGGAGACGCGCCGGTGGAGGAACGCATAGGCACCAATTAAATTGTCACGGCCGCTTCTGAAGATCTCTCAATGACAAAGAAATTCTATGGTGCGTGATACACTGTCGCTATAACTATCGGCTGTCGCAATTAAATCGTCACGTCCTCAGAATGTCTGCTTATGACATGGTACACTATCTCAAATTGAGTAATTATTAAGAAATGGTAAACCGAATTGAAAGATAATTCATTGTTGTCAATACGGTGCACATTGCTCCAAGAAATTCTTAATTGAAGCTGCAGAAAAATCTGAAAAAGGTATAAAGTTAAAAATAATATATTTGGTTAACTCGTCTATAAATATGATCAAAGAGAGAGAGAGAGACGACATTCGTGCCATGAGATAAATTCAATTCCCGCGGACGCATAGGCTGACACCGTTCTCCAAAGTGCGCGAAATGCTGCAATTTCTCACTGCCATTGTATATTTGCTTACTCTACCCCCGGGCTAACAATCGCGGAAGCATTTACAAACGAGCAATTTCGTGTCTCAAATCACGCCGTGGAAAGGAAAAGGAAAGGCGATGACAAGGAGGTAATAAAAAGGCACTCATAAATTTTGCACTCGATTAGAAACGGTACCGTTTCCCATCACGATCCCGTCATTTCGGTGCCGCCGATGTTGTCATAGCTCTCGTGACTGGAATATTCGTCGTACACCACTCGGTCGTTGCTTCTCATATTATTGTTACGGGTGTAATGAGGCGATGCCTCGTAGGAGAACATTACTGGACGTTCGCCCGGCTCCGGCCAAGTAATTGGCCGAAAGGAAACGTGATCGGAATATCGTGCTGAAACCGAAATTCGGAACCGGTTTCGCAGGCCGTCCAAAACGAGATAAAAGACGTCGAGACGTCGTTTGCGCGGTACCTGATTTCCTTCCCCGTCCGACGACACGTCAAAGATTTGCTTCGCAGAAGATCCTCCGTGTTCGCGGCTCGATTTGCCAACGTGGTGAACGGATATCGTGTCATAAAGGTAATTTGCAAGACCATGGAGTTTCTCGTTTCGAGCGCTGTAATCACTTTGCCCCGTTGAAACAGGTGGGCTGAGTGTCGCAAGATTTTTATTGCGCCCGTCTACATATCGCGTTTCAGAAACTCGGCTCCTCTTCTCGTCCGTAGTTCGCGTGGATGACTCTACGTCGGCCAACGTATCATTTCTATCTGCAAATATCAATTGCCAGACATTACGATCAACGCATGCGGTTTATTTTACTTCATTTTGGATAAATTGAAGCTGTGTCGCTTTTTGTTACGAAACACTTTTTCATTTCCATTCTCTTGCGTCCGGCATTACTGTGTTTTAATAATGCGAGCTACCGTGACGCTATCAGAATTATTCTTACAGAAATCATCCGTTGCGAGATCAACGATGCTCGATTCGGATCCTTGCCCGCGGCTTGGTTGCGGCTGATCGTTTCGTTCCAGATAGTCGTGAATCACATACCAGGGTCGCCACTCGTGGTTCTACATGGTTCGAATATAATGGAATAAACGATTGCCATACCATAGTTCTGTCCATTGGAAGTACGCTGGGAATCACCGATGCCTCCTCGCACGAATTTGTGCACACATCGACACATTTACACACTGAGAAAAATATCCGATTAAATATAATCGGATAATCGAATTGCATAATAACAAACGGATATAATTCGATTGAATTGTGCCGATGAAAATTTTTCGATCAAATTTCATCGGTGACTGCATTTCATCGGATATAATTTAATCGGAAAAGTTAATGGGAAAAATTAACCGTCGGAAACACTATTTAATTGGTTTGTCCGATGGAAATTTTTCCCAGTGCACATTTTGCATATACATACGTGGCAAATGTATACATGTTCCACCTGTGCTTAAATTCATATGGGAAAGGCATCGGTGATTTCCAGTGTACAATTAACAATAAAATCCTTCGAAGCGTACTCACGTCATAGTAATTGCCCAGTTCTTTGTCGCTCGGCGGAGCAGCGTTGGTTTTTTCTGTCGCCGGGAAATTCGCATGATCGCCGGACGAGTCATTGGAGTGATTCGTCTTGACGTTTTCTATCTCGACACCCGTCGAACCATTTGTATAATTAACAGTCTTCTCGTCTGCAATTGTCGAGGTGCTATCTGTCTTCGAGCCTCCGATATCTAAGACATTTAAATATAACAGGATAAGAGAAAAAATATAAGGATAGCCGCGCTATTTAAATAATTCAAACAAATCCGGTTTGAAGAAAACTGAACGCCACGATTACACCGGCTATGAGATATTTAAGCCGGTCCTCAGATAACTAGCGGTTGTTGTTAAAAAATCTTCTCGTAGAGAAATGCAAATAGATAACGGAGAAATCATATTCTTCAAGCAATTTTAAGTAGATTCTACCGATACGCATAATTTGAATTTATGATTCGGTTACGTAATGTCAAGAGTGGTCAATCTTAAATCGCAAACAGTAACCAATCTATTTCTGAACGATTTTGGTCGAATAAACTTCGTACGTCACCAATTTTGTCCTTAAGGGCTTTTATGGCGATACACCTAGCACATCAATTCAAGGATTAAGTTTTTTCCTGGCGCACTTCGTCGATCAGAATATAATTCCACCTAACGCAAGTACCTGCAGGTGTTACGTCTGGCGAAGATATTAAAGCCGCCTCGTTGAAAAGGTGATCGAACGCATCAGTGAAGAATGGTAGAAATTGTCCTCGTCTCCCTACACCTTCGACGAGGATCGCCGGCTCGTACGGCGGCAATAAAATCTTGTGTGGTTCTTGTGGCGCGTGGTACCGCCAACCGTTTCCGTCCTTCGCTTCCAACGAACGATACGGATCGTTCTTTATCCAGATTGGATAACCTTGCCCAAGAAAGTTAATGTCCTCCAACATCGTGGGAAGGGACAGCGTGTCGTCGGCCGCTATGTAAATCTTCCTCGACTCTTCTAATCTCTCCGTGTCACGCGACATAGTCGGCTCGGTTTTCCCATCAGCGGGCGAAGTTGCCAGAGAAGTTGAGCTCTTAGAATCAGAAAACACAGGAGCGTTGTAGGAAATGTTCAAGTAGCCGATTCCGAAAAAAATATCTATCAATACCTGAACAATTTTGCTTTCATCGAGCACCGTGGGTTTATTGTAATTCAATCGAGGTGTAGGATAAGGCAGCGTTACATACGGCTCGTTTGGTGACGACTCCAAAGACTCTGCGATTAAATTTGATTTCGTTGTTGCGATCTGCTGGCGAGTCAGCGAGACTTCTATCCCGTGCTCTCTGTTAAAGAAATGCGCACAACAGACGCAAAATAATTTGTGGAATAATCGTATCTTTCAAACATATCGATTTATTATCTCGTATCCATAAAACAGACTTATTAGTAGCTCGGGGAAAAAGCCGTATATCCAATTTTATCTAATTGTATCAAATAATGTCAGATGTGATAAAATTTGATATACGTCTTTTTTCCCCGGAAGAGGAAAGTCCCCTATATTTTTTCGCAACGATTACACGATCTAACAATCAATTTTCCACTAAACAGATTTCACTCCAAGAGTAATAAATTCACGACGGAGCCAACAGACGGTGCCTATTAATTTAGCAGAAACTCCGCTATCTTACATCAGGAGCCTATCTTATAATAAGGGACTTTCCTCTATTAATGGAAAATTCTCACTTACGTAGGAGTTGTGTGACGTATATTTTCCTTTTGTGTCACTGGCAAAATCAGCTGAAATCATAAACGAGTCTTTCAATTTCGGAACTTGAATTTCACGGTAATTTTCAACTCGTTCACATAAGAAAGTCCTCCACCTTTTCCCCCGTGATTGGATAACTCGTCTCCGCGGTCGTTTTTCTCTCCAGTTCCTGGCGAATCAGCTCCCTCTCGGTTTGCACCAAGGTTCTTCTGGCCGAGGGTTGCTCGGCGATCTACATTTGTTTCCGTCAGAGTCTCCTTAGACTACATTTTTAGTAAACTTGCGAGTTCGGGACACGCGGGAGATATAAGTTGAGATACGTTCACCGCCACGTAACCGACATTGAACTTTCCGTTTACGTTGCCGGTCAGTCACCGGTGACTGTCAGGAAGCGGCAGTCAAATGAATATCACATATCATATTTTCAACTCGACGCCATAAATTAAGTTTTTCATCGTTCTTTTTATTATAAAATTATTTAATCGGCGTGGACGAAAAGTCAATTAATTACACTTAGCAGTAAATGTGTTAATTTAATCAGATGATTATTAATTTGGCCCTTACCCCTGGTCCACAATCTTGCTTTAAGTAAGCTGTAAGCCTCTCACAGGTGAGAGTGAGGGAAATAAATTGTGATTGGTTAATTTCTTACGGCTTAAGGCTTACAACTTACTTAAAGCAAGATTGTGGACCAGGGATTAGAATTAGCAGCGACTCTCGCGCGCTTTACAATAATGCCGTAAATTAATAAATTAATAAATGAGAAACAAAATACCTTATTGTTGCGTGTGGCAGACGAGACTAAAGATGCGCGGCACGATCGCTCGATGGTGCAGTTGAAACCCTTGCACGAATCTACAATTCGCACTGCGCATTTTTGCCCTCGTGGGCAGACCCAGCCGTAGCAATACTTGCTCACCAGCTCGTCTTCTACGGAGTAGAGGAATTATATCGAATTATATCACCATCCTCGGGAATGCGCGAACGTAGTTTTCATTTTATCACGAACGGACCGACGGTGAGCGTGCAATCAGGCGTGTGCGTACACAACCACCACGGATCGTGACAATTGTTTTCTGGCCTTCGCAAGAAACACTCGTGTTCCGAGGGGCAGCTCAAACTTTGGCACACGTCGAACCAAAGTTGGACGTCTGCAAATAATTTGTTTTCGTTACGTGTACATTTAATAATTTTAATAACATGTAAACCTAGGTCGGATATTTCCAAAGCTACATTTATTAATTTAAAATTATTGCCAATAATTAATATTATTATTTAATTAATATTACCAATAATTAATATTAATGTAAGTAAATAGAGGCAATAAGAGCCAAAGATTGTTAATGCTGCGTTTACATATTAAAAAATTCATGACATGTATACGCTTCGACCTGACATCATTAATGTTTGATAATAAATAATCAATGAATGATGATTAATATCCTATGCATTTCGTAATGTATATTTAAATAGTTTCAAATGCGCGAGAAACCGCGTGAGAAAGTATATAAAAGTATTGAACGAGAATCAATTAAATTATTTATCTTTCTTGCTTGATGTGACCTTCCGCGCTTTCGCAACTCCTGATAAGTTTGCAGGGTGGATTGTCGCAAAGCGTTTCTCGCAAGATGCAACGCTCTCCCGATGGACACTCGAAGCCGGCGCAGGAAGCTGCGCCCTCGTGATACTCTTTCTCCGTTACGCAGCGCGCTAATTGTTGCTTACACTCTGAAAGAGTTTGAAAAATCAGTACGTTATCTGCACTTTCCAAAAGTATAGATACTCTCTAAAGATCAATAAGTGAATTATCACTGATTAACTTTTAGAGAGTATAGTTAATCTCTTAACAGATGCTAATTACTCTCATCCCAATGGCATCCTCGCACTTTAACGACACATACGTGTCCTTTGCTGCAACGAACGGTGTTGCATGTTAGTGGTCCCTTCAACGATTCTAGAAATAAGTAAGCCTTCGTCAAGCATTTATGCTTGTACAAATATATTACTGCTCATAAATATAATTAATATGAAATATTTTAAATTAATTAACGAAAATACAGAAAACTACAAAAGAAATCGAAGAAGATATTGAAGCGTGAAATAGACAAATTTCCATCTAACGAGGCGAATCTATTGAGACACTTTCCTCGAACTTTACCTTTTCTTGACCTAGAACAATACAACATGCCGGGGCAAGGTGGGTCCTTGCACCAGAATCGCCGTTTCACGCATCGGCTGCCGTTCTCGCAACGTAGATGGGCGCATCCTTTCGAGTAATCGCTTCCCGATTCTCCTGTCGCGAGTTATTGTAATTGTTCGGTGAGAGAATGCAAAGTATATCAAGCTTCGCGGAATTTACAACTGAACTTACCGCTCGCGAAAAGTCTCTCGGCAAGCAGGAAGAAAAGAAGGCACGTTAAGTTGCAGATAAAAATGTACTCGGGCCGCATGGCGACAGCGCCGATAGCACTCGCTTATTTCAATTGCACGGTGCACCTGTGCCGATACAGCTATAGACGTAATAGCGTGTAATGTAAGCGCGATTGTAACGAGAGCCACTGCATGGAAAAGCGTATTGTCAATACAGCAGTTGTCGCTAACGTTACTCCTCGTTGAACGCTATTGTCATTGCTGTACGGATCAAAGGAGAAACTTAAAACGTATACGCCCGACAAGTCTTTATTCTCGTATATTTTATTTTCGAAAAACTCAGGCGCTTACGGGAAAAATTCTTGCTGTAATTTTGCATTTCTTACGAGAATTGTACATGCTCTTACTTATCTCTCTCTTCGATATGACACATATGTCGTTAATCGATCTATTAAAGAGAGACAAGATACAAGAAACCACCTAGTCGCGTAACGAAACACACCATGCTTCGTTTTAAGCAACGTTTCACATAATCGTAGACTTACCAACAAGAAATAGTAACAAAGTAGTAATTCAGTTTCCTAAAACATTTTGAAAGAATATAAGAACGGAAGATAAGAATAATAGTATTTTTAACAATCAATCGTTCAGAATGTCCTACGAAGGACATTGCGTTTAATTTATTGCTATCACTTTCGCATACTGTCACTTTTTCTCTAAAAGCTGTTTCACCGTTTGTTTTTGTTTATGAACACGCGATCGATATTGCACTATGGCTCCACTCGCGCACGTACGTAGACTTACGATCGATGACCATCTAGGCATTTTCTTTTTATTTTACCTCCTCGTAAAGTGCCGTGAAGTTACAATTTTGTCAAGCGCATCTAAACCATTACGGACTGCGAATAAATTAAACTCTATCATTGTAAAACAAAACGATGCTTTATTTACGCGCAAACGCTGCTCTGGACACGCTCGCATGTCACCTTTTAGTTCTGCCTTGATGTAATCAATTTACATTTAATTGAATACTGTTAACATAAACTATCGTAATCTTCTATGCAAGTTTAATTTTTCAATAGTTGCATTCGAATTTAAAACAATCTTAAGATTACTAACGTGAAACGTCAGCTTTATTACTTTAAGATACTATATCACGCTTCGTTATCGCTTTGTTAATATTAACAATGTAAAATCAAATCAATGCGTAATTTTCTACATAAATGCAGGTTCTTTTGTATTTCACTACAAAGAATCAGCGAGACCCTCATTTTTACATGAAAATTCGCCTATCCTTCGATTAAAACTACAAATCAGTTTTCTTTCGACGCTCCTCTATCCGCACTCTGCAATTGCAGTTGATGCAGCCCGGCGAGCGCGCTGGTGAAGCCAGCGTTGTAATCCAACGTGACTTCCGTGTAGGCGTACTCCTCTCGACAATCTTTAAACGTGTCCACCTCGTCCGGTCCCGAGACTAGAGCGCCGTAGAGAATCTGCGGATTCGGCACGTTCTTGCTGAATTCCTGCCACCCGCAGGGCGCCGGTCTGTTGGGGCAAGAAGACGCGGCATGGTGCGGCTGTTTCGGTGAATTTTTACCGTGTCCAACCACGTAACTCCTTCCTGAAAAATGCGCCGGTTCAACGACGAGCAAAGACGCAAAGTTCATTAACGAATTTAATGAGAGTTCCATCTTTCTTGGAATATTTTTAACTAACGATGAAGTCTCACCCGCTCCACCTAGCATGTAGTCAATTTGTTCCCTGGCGAATCGACGGTATTCCCGCGAGTCGCCGATTTCCAGGGAGTCCGCCGCTACCAGGCAGACGAAGGCCACGTTAGCGGCGTGAGAAAGTGTACCAGACTTATCGATGAACAAAAGGCCCTTCGGCGTGCGTTTCTGTTGCCGCACCGAGAAGTCGCAGAACGCGCGGGTGGCATTCTGGTACTCGGATTGTCCCGTCAGCTCGGCCAGCAGCACCTACGAAAAGCGAAATGTATGCGTGGCTGAAAATGATATCGCCGCTTCGCGAACTATTCACGACTTTCCTCGCGCCCGAGAAATTTACGTTCAACATCGAATTCGCTCGAAAGAAAGCTCTTCTCAACATAGAAATCTCTTTAAGTAACAGATAACAATACTCAAGCTTTTCAGACCGCATTAACCGGCCAGCGTTTTAACACAGAAAATTTATTGCGAAAAATATTACCTCAGCCAGGGTTTGAACCTGGACCTACCTACTCTCTAGGCGGACGTCCCACCCCAGTAGGGAGGTCCGGGTCGACTAAAAAGCTTGATTACTCTTCTCAACACTCTCTCTAAAAGTCAGCCATTGATTTATCACAGAAAACAGTGAATAGTCACTGATTTCAAGTTACGAGTATACCACTGCGACTTTCACTTACAACAGCAAATCGACAACTATTTATTGTTTTCAGTGATAATACACTGATTGACTTTTAAAGAGCAAATAAATTATATTAGTAAGATCAGTATCTTAGTAAAACCAGAAAATAGGATGTAAATAGGGGAGTCTCACCTGGATACCGGCAACTTTCTTGTTGTAAAAGAACGCGTTCGGTCGTTCCTTGAGATGGAAATGCTGATAATGATGCACCGCGTCGTCGAAGTACTTGGTGTCTCCGGTAGCCCTGAAGAGCCAGATCGCGGCCCATGCCAGCTCGTCGCCGTAATCCGTGCTCTCGTAATACCGCTCGGCGCCGCGTATCGCCTCGTGATAAAGGCCGCGATAAACGTCAGCGAATTTGTACAGGTCCTTCGCGTGCTCGAGACATACGGCGCTGTACTCGGGATCGACGCTGTTGAAGACGATGCTCGAGGCCGCGAGAGCGGCGGCCGTTTCGCCAGCAAGATCGGAGCCTGCGATCGGTCGACAAAGTGCATTACACGTACGCAAAATAAACCGGATATGTTCAAAGTTCGAGGAAACTAATATTTCGCTCGCAAATTAGACACTCGTAATATATAGAGTTACACAACACCCTGTATATATTGACATTCTACCAGGATGCTCCGCATCAATCTTGTAGGTGGGCCTGGTGGTGTTCAACTCCTCGGGCCTCCCCCAAAACATGTGATCGATGGGAAAATCGTCGACTTGCCCGTACAGCACGTTCTCGCCTACGTGACACTTGATAAAGTAATCGGTAGACCATTTGATAGCTCGACGAACTTCGTCGAGTTGACCGGCGGCGTCGTAGGCCTCCGGCCAATTGACCGCACCCCAGGCTAAAAGCGTCGTCGTGAAAGCCATCGTGAAGCCGAATTTAACGAAGTCACCAGCTGGTCGAATAAGAATGATTAATTTTGCGACCTGTCAAATTAAATAGCGACCGAAAGCGCAACCGGTTTCTCACCATCGTAGTATCCTCCGGTTAGATCCTCGCCGTTCGAGCCGCGGTCGTACAATGCGGAGTCACCTCGCCACGGAATTCTGTTGTTCTTCGGCAGATTACCAGAACGCTGCGCCTCGTAAAACAATAACGAGAGCTCCAGGACCTGGGCGTAATCATTCACGCTCTCGAGTGCCGTCGCGTTTTCCGCCGGGACAGCGTTTATCTCGCACGTCGACGTGATCAATAGTGCCGGCAGAATCTGTCGATAAATCGCGCATTAACAGAGCGCTCAATATCATTGTCGCACGTTGCCGAACGTTTACGGGGAGCGCACGTAACGATTATCAGTACACGTGTACTAGACGAACGGGCGTAATGTAGGACAATGTCGTGTAGAGTCTTAAATTTTGCATGTAGACTACAGTCTCATAACATAATCTGCGTGTACCATCAAGGTTCACGTTCCGGGAAAAGTAAGGTCGGTCTCCCGTTTAATCGGGAGTCGAGGGAAGCGAACAAGATTTTGGACACTTCGCAATGCGAAGCTGTGCACTTTTAATTCGACAATTGCGGCAGTCGGATTTTCACTTCGCGTAATTTCGAATTGCCAAACGCGACTAAAAATAATAATGACAGAGTAGTCATTCACGAAGACAAAGTGAGTGAAAATTGACAAGTGACATCTTCGAATACTCTTCTCCGGAGTTCGAAGGATTCGATTCTGCGATAGCGATCGTTTTAATAGGCAATCGAATCAACGATGATTTCAAGTCACTTTAAAGCCGAATCAGACTAGCAATTGTCGACTCGGATTGGATTGGGATTGGCGATTGCCCTCTGGCTAATGAGAATCGATTGAGTCGCTGGCTGCTTTGCTCACATTAGCTAGAAGACACTCCCCAATCCCAATCCAATCCGAGTCGGCAATTGCTAGTCTGATTCGGCCTTTACATTGCTTAAGTGAGCGAAACTAACAATCAGAGAAATCCAGATTGACAAGAAGGTAAATGTGGGAAGAATGATACAAACGTTCATGTTTGTTCTATACCCAAGGGTGATCCTTATGGCTTTTCCGATGTCCCTTCTGCATCTAGGGATGAACTGCAAGTAGGATCATCCTTATCGGTGTAGAAAAGGCACGAGGAGTTATGAACCGCGAACCGCGAGCAATAGCGAAGCTATCCCGCTTCCATGAATGACTTGGCGTAGTTTATCAAGCCTTTACGCGTCGTAGGACCAGCTTTACAGTCATATCGTAGGACCAGCTTTAGTCATATCGCATGCGTGTTACAAAACCACAATGGCAGAGAACGATACACCTTTGTTCTTCGCTTTTGATATACCATCGATGCGACGCGATACCGCGCGAATCGCTGCGATAAATCCGCAGGACACGTACGAGCTACGTGACGGACTTAAGCGCGATTCATTTGCGAGCTGAATCTTCGTTCATTCACGAGGCTTCATTAGAGATTTAAGCTCTCGCATTCTCGTACAGCTGCGTCTACCGTGATTAAAGCGGAATGCATTTCGCTTGCGCGAATAAAAACGATCTCCGTCGCAGCGTTGGTCGCGATAATCTAATCGGGAGGCGCAAATTTGTATAAATCATTTATCTTGAAGGGGGCTTCATTCCGGAAACACCACAAAAAGTTGGTATTCGAAGTATAAAGAAAAAGGTTTTACTTTAATCCTTAAAATAATTAATCCATCTTTTCTGAAAGAGATTCAAGATGGGAGATAAACATTTTAGAGCATCACATGATTAATTAACTCATAGGTCGCCAGCAATCTACGGGCTGTAGACTGCCAGAAATAAGAAAATTCAGGATATTGGATCAAAATATGTAAAATTATGAAAAAGAAATTTTTCCATACTTCCAAATTTACAAAAAAAAGTTATCTTTTCCAGTGAAAAGTTATGTACGGGGGTTTCTTGGGTCGATCGACGTGCGCGTGGAATCGTTATAGTTTCAGCAAAGTCCTAGGCCGTTTAGAATTTATATTTCCATGGCGAGCGCCGCGAAACGGCTACTTCGCGAATTCGAGAAACCGGTATGTTTAAGAAGGAAGGAAGAAGCGTGTTTGGAGTCGCGTTTGGTCCCGCTTCCTCGTCGCCAAAGCGTTCCCCAGGTTTCCGAGAAATCCTCGGTTCGTCGGCCGTGTAATTCCTGTATGACAAACGCCAACAGCTTCGGCAAATATCGGTCTTATTGTAAACTCGCGAATTCCTACGCATGTGAGAACTTCCCTCGCGGAAAGAAGTTTTTTGAAACAGTCCGTCCAAAGTGAAAGAAAATGTCTCGTCTCGATCTCGCCGAGCTCGTCAAGGAAATTATTATAATAGAAAAAGGGAAAATTTTTTAAAAAGTCGACCAGACTGGCAAAAAGTGATCTTTATTTAAGTCACGTTTCGATCTCTTTATCGGATCCTTTTCAAGTACAACCTGGAAAGAAATTTCAAATGCTCAAACCGCAATATAAAGAAAGAAACTTTTAGTATATACAAGTATGCATTGCGAAGGAGAAAAGTACCTAATGTTGGCTGAAAGAATTAATTTATGCCGAAACAGAATGAGTTCATGTGTCTGTGGCAGCAAATTCATAATGTCATATCTGAAATTATTACGGGTAACGATAAATAAATTAATAAATAGACAAATCGTAAGATAATCAGTTATAGAAATAAATTCATTAATAAATTAAGTGTAAGGGTAAAAAAACAGTCAAAAAGTAGATAAAAAGTAACATAATAAGTTAAAGAAATAATTAAGAAATATAGTGCAAGGTTTGAGCATTTGAAATTTGTTTCCAGATTGTACTTGAAAAAGGCCTGATAAAAAGGTTGAAACGTTGTGACTTAAATGAAGATCACTTTTTGCCAGACTGGTCGACTTTAAAAAAAAATTTTCCTTTGTCTAATTACCATTGGCGACAATAAGCTTCACTCAGAATTATTAAAAATTCGATCGAAGACAGTGATGAATTAAAAAAAATGCTTATATTCAATCAAAATTATAAGTTATCAACGGGTTTTGGGTCTTGTTTTATTTATTTATGTCTGAATGCAAGTTTATACGTAAGTCTAAAATTTGACAAAGAAAACGAGGGGACTTTTTTATATAAAATTTCAACGGACAAAAGAAAAGCTAATTAAAGAACGTTCGAAAATCGGAAAATTTTAATAATGGATCGAAAAGCGAACTAGAAAATGTTCTGCTATAATTTTCATCCATGCAAAGACCAACAATATTCATAAGATCAATGATGGCAAGCCATCGGTGGTAATCGAATAAAAGTATTACGCTTAAAAATGTAAAGTTGATGATTTCAATAAGATCTTTGCATTATTTAAAAAATGATGACAGCGATGAGAAGGTCCTCTTTAATCACCTGCGATTTGTTATCGCCCTGTAATCTACGGAATATTATTACTTGTTATGTCGGGAATTTTCGCGGCATTCCGACGCGTTCGGATGAGATAACGCGACGTGATGCAGGTATGCAACAGGTAATCGCGAGTGACCATCAGGAACCATCGACCGGGAAAACTCACCGTGACGCACGTGACGAAGAGGTCGAGCTTCATTCTGGCGTCGCGATGCCGTCGTCCCGGAAGCGCGAACGCGACGCGACAAGGCGCGCGCCGGTCACGTCGATTCAGAAACCTTGTGCGTTCCGTTACACCGCGATGTCGACGCGGATCGGCATAGCACACCTTTGGTACACGAAAGCGTCGCGCCCTGCTTCGCAAAGCTTCGTCCGTTTCTCTCCCTGGTAGCAGATTCTAATATAAATTCGACAACAGATTTATTTGGCGAACATTCGCCGATCCGGGAAGTAAAAAGGTAATTAATTAATAATAAATATGAATAGTAAATGTGTCTTATAAATTATGATACGTACCAAGGTCGGTCACTCTTTTAAAATCTTGTAGAACGCGACACTTTTTCTATCTAATGTAGAAAATTGCTTGGCGACGCTTGGCTGGCAAATTCTAATTAAAGAAATTCATTGCGAAAAATATTACCTCAGCCAGCGTTTGATCCTGGACCTCCCCACACTCCAGGGCCTCGGTGGTCGAATTGGTGAAACGCCCGTCTAGAGTGTAGGGAGGTCCAGGTTCAAATCCTGGCTGAGGTAATATTTTTCGCTATAAATTTTCTGTATCATTAATGTCTCACCAGTTCGACCACCGGGGCATGCGGTAATATTTATCGCAAACCCTGGCTGAGGTAATATTTCTCGCAATGAATTTCTTTAATTAGAATTCGCCAGCCAAGCGTCGTCAGGCAATTTTCTACATTGGTTAATCAGTTACTGGCGTTAAACAATTCTTTACTTTTTCGATCTCTTTATATTTGATAATAATAAGTAGTAATAAATCACGTGAATGAATAAAATATTAAGTTGAATAAATAAAGTGCTTTTGTGCAGAAAGTGCAGAGGAGATATAGGTAAAAGTAACGGATCTACAAAAACTCAGTCCTAATTAACAATAAATCTAGACCACGGTCAGAAACTGGAACCGGCGTAACTCAGTGCCAGAAATGCGCGCTTTCTACAAATAAATGTGCATTGATATTCGCAAAAACTCTGCTTGGAAGACCGTGTTAACAGCGAAATGCGCGTGAAAAATAATGTCGAAATTCGAACTCACCACAGCTCCTCCGGTACCAGTCAGCGCCGGCTTAAATCTCGCCTGTCGGCATCGTGATCTCGAGGAGGACTCGAGGAAGACTCGCGGAAGACCCGAGAGTGGACGACGATCCGTGGACCGTTCTTCACGTTACTTCTTATAAGGGGCCAAAGGTTTCCTCTTCTGCCATCGGCATTTGCATACCCAGCACTGACAGAATGTGCACAGGTTGCGTGCTCAGTCTTCTCTCGTTCTACCGTCACTTCGATCACTCGCACACTTCGTCTGGCTATCACTCTCCCACTCCCTCGTTCGTCCACCACGCCGATCTCCTTCTGTCGATTGTGTTTAAATGCGAATCACGCCGCTATCTCTACGATTCGTGTGAGAGGTTCAGGCGATGCGACTCGCAAACGAACGTGAAAAACTCCCGATACATTATATTTTACTGACACAATATTTTAATACGTTTTATTGACACAATATTGTAATCGGGAAATTCTTGTGCCGGTGCGGCTGAATGTAAAGAATTCTTTTAACAAGCTACGACTTGCCTACAGTTTTGTAAAGAAGAGATTAACTTTGCATTATTAAAATTAATGGAACGATTCTAAAACATATTACATCATTATAACTATGGTAATTTATTCTCTTTACGTGCGAGAGTATGATTTAACATTTTGAGTTTGTGCAACACGGTTTGCGAGACAGAAAGCAAGGAAGAATCGACTGTCTGAAAAATGATTAAGAAATCGTACCTATAGGAAGAGAAAAAACGCAAAATATATACGTGAAGTCTCCGTGATTATTGAGCGAGTTTCATTCGCCAAGAAAGTAGTAATCTTCCCGCTGGACACGCTCGAGAACTCTTCAATTGCACATGTTGCGCGTGTAATATTGTAGCGAAAGAAATCGGCGTATTGTTTTTTAAGATTTGGCTTAAAAAATCGATGTACTTTTACATTTTGTAACTTTACCTACAAGGTGTGAAACAAATCTTATTAAATCTGATTTACAAATGATTGTGTAAATAAAAATACAAGCAGGAAACAAATAATTTGAGAAAAATTTAAGGAGGCGTTTTGATATATTTTTTACAAGTTCCTGAGCACACACTTTCGTAAAGTATTTAATAAATTTATTTTTACTTTTTAATACTTTTTAATTTTTTTTATATCTATCTTTTTTTCTATGAAATCCCTCGAAGACAATAGTATACCATTTGTTATTCTGACGATTTCTAATCGAATATCAAACACATTGTCACATTTGATTTTCACAAATTACTTTTTTGCCGAATCAACTTCTTTTTGTCAATTAGATTATCATTATATACACATATTATATATTATCGGTTATTAACTGTCATCTCCGATGTAAGTTTGATTGTTATTTTTAAGGACTGCAAAAAGTGTCAACGACTAACTTGATTGAATAACTTACTAACCGACTGATTGATGAGCGACTGACTGACTGACTTAGCCGGCTCGATGACAATCGCAAGTGACTAAAAGAATGAAGAAGTAGGGAAGAAGTGCGTCCGCGCGGGAAGAGAGGCGACTACTCGTCTCGCATGCGTGATGGCATGACTAATATCGTATCACCACCACCATCGTCGCTGCCGACGATGTGTCGCCCTTAGCAAATTAATTTGCGCTTTTTATATTTATCGGGCCATTGGGCACCAGAATCGTTAAATCGTTACGGGATAGAATGTAAAGGCGACTAAATAATTGATGTGCTGACAACATACTGAAGATATCTAAATAATTGATGTTCTGACAACGATTATTCTCATGGGAGATATGTTTATGTTATTATATTGGGATTATGAAGCACAAAGGGAAACCTTCATGCGGAAGACAAGCAGAAAAATTAATAATTTAACAAGTAATTCTTTTTAATTCGATAACTTTTATGTGTCAAACGGTTGCGTTTGAACAATAATTGTGCAGTAAATTTAATTCTTTTAATACGATATAGACCGACGAGGTATATCGACTGGATGTTGAAGACTGGATTACACTCTGATTTCACTTTAATTAAAAAGGGAAAATAGCAAGTTTTCCTTTTTGAAACTTTCAGAAAAATTAATTAATTTGCTTAAACTCAAAGACATTTCTCAGAAATTTTAACGTTGTTCTCTCTTTGACTCTCGAATTATTGAAATCCGGCACTGGCATTGATTATTCCAGGAAGTCAAGTGAACGTAAATGGAAACTCGGGCAATTTCAGCACCGCGGTTTAACCGCTGCATACAGCTTTCACTGGACACGACACTCTTATCGAATATTTCGTTTTCGTTCCACTTAGCAACAAATTAATGGCAAGCGACCAGCGCCGCAGTCGGCGAAGGCAAAAGTTCCTTTTTTTTTCTAAGAACGGCGCTCACGTTTTAGAGATTTTCGAACTTTTACATTGCAAAACGCTTCTCGCAACTTCTCGTCCGATTATTGTAACACGTGATTGCGTATGAATTACATTTCTCGCGAGTGCTGTGACGAAAACACCGCTGTATGAGTCATTTGCGTGGCACGCAAAGAGTCTAACTGGGTGTTCGATATTGATTCACGAGAATCTGTTTTCTTTTAAGATTTATTTATAAATCACCCACACACATTTGCACATAATTACATATTTAATTCTAATTCTACTCATGATTTCTCGAAATAGAGCATCAATAAAAAATATCTGAGATATTGGAAAGCATCACATACCTAAATGACAGGTATACATCAGTGCGCCAGATTCTTGCACGTTTGCCGAGTCCAATTGCCGGCGATTCAACAAACCAAAATGTAGAGAGCTATTATCGCATTCTTTTTTACATTACTACATTGGCACATTGCCAAATTGAATATTACTTGATTTCCTATCATTATTGCATATTTGATGACATTATGTTAGTGATAATAATAAACTTATTAATATGCATATAATATTATTCGAACACACTGTTTGACTAAACATCGTATCACAATTTTAATATTGAGATGTCTTGTATGAAATATCAAGTTGGTTATCCCAGTTAATTTAAGAAGATACAATCTAATTTTCATAATATTGTGTCTTTAATAAAATCACATAAAAAATAATTATCACAATTTTAATATTGAGATGTAGTCCTGTATGAAATATCAAGTTGGGCAATTAAGTTCCTAAACTTTGTTATCTTAGTTTAATTTAAGAAGATACAATCTAATTCTCATAATGTTATGCCTTTAGTAAAACCACATACATAATTATTTTACTTACGTAAAATTACTTACGTAAAATTATCAAAGGAATACGCTAAAATTTTCGACAAATTTTACGTACTTCTTTCTTCATCGAAACGTAATGGCATTTTACAAAGCAAAAATCGAAGAAGAAAAGATGAAAAGAATTCACTTACGTCTGCAATGATAAAAATAAATAAATTATCGCATTAAGAAATAGTAAAAAGGGAAAAATACTATTAATGTTGAGCCATCTCTGCCACAAACTTCCGGCAAACTTTTCAGCGAGGCTGTATTATGCTTAATAACTATGTTCCACGATGAACCTGGTCGTGTCATTTTAGAGATACTCGATATTAAGCACAAACCGTACAAAAGTTTGCGATACAGTTGTAGTCGTTTGAAAAGAAAGTGCCTTAGTTTTCATCGGTGGACGGAGTTTATGATCGACGTCGAGAAGTTTATGCGGACGAACTATCTGGTTAACGACTGCCGTTGGCGATGATTACGTCAAAATGGTTCCGGGACGACCTAATCGATCGTCAGCTGCCGGAAGGATCCATCGAGACCGAACAGGTCGTCCTGCGTTTTTGGTTTACCTGGTCGCAGAGCCTCGTTAGTCTTCATAGCTTCCTGCTCCGCGAACCACGGCCCGTATTCATCCAACTTCTTCATCCACAAATCTGACAGATAAAGGAAAAAATTATAACGATCAAAGAAAAATTTTTTACGTTCAAGATATTTAACTTGTAACGTTGTCTATATATACATACGCCTATTACTATTCCGATAACAACTATGAAATATTTGTTACGTCTTATACGGATGCCGTACTGGCTTTACTATTTTATATTTATTAAGTTTTTGCTATATCGATGTCTTTTACATATTTAACGAAGACGACTTAATGTCTTCTCTACAAACTTATTAAGGAAAAATTTACTCGAAATTAAGAGACTGGGAATATTGCGCTCAAAATTAAAAAAGCGACATTTTAGGGCGTGTATTACAAGTTGAAATCGATGAAAAAAATGAAATGTCATACCGTGTATATTCTGGATGGGTCCAGCGTCACCACCGTATTCGGCCGGCAATATTTCTCGGGGTACGTAATCGTATAACGTCTTCATGTCGCTGTGCATGAAGATGCGATTGCGTATCTTCTCCTTCAAAAACGGCTTGACGAAATTGAGGATGGTGTCGACGAGCGGACTGATGTTCACCACGTGCACCTCCTTCAGCTTCACCGGATACGCCTCTATCGCGCAAACCAGAAACTTCTTTACTATGGACGGCGAAAATTTCGCGAAATGATTGGGCGTCGCGACGGAGGCGTCGAGGATGTAGACGTCGCCGGCCACGCCGTGTTCTTCCTCCTTCAGGCGAATGTCGCCGATCATGAACACCATCTTTAATGTTAACAGTGTTATTCTCCGTTACTTCCCTCGACACGAGATACGAAAGTGTCTGTGTGAAATAGTTTTTAAAAATCTGCAAAACTCGAAATCGATGTAACAAGTTCAACTATAGATACTGTAAATGTAAACGGAACAGCGGAAACTGCGGATCCAAAAAACACGGTTCAACGCACCTTTCCCAAGGGAACTGAATGTGCAAAAGTGCGTTTTCAAGAATTTTTATTTTCGGGCAAATTTTACTAAATTTAGGGAGTGCGTACATTGTTGGAGGTCGCAGTTTTTCTACCAGAGGTCGAAATAAATGCATACCTTCATAACTTCCGGTACATCCGGGGTCGGTATGTTCTTATCGACTCCTCGCATGATAATCACTCGACATCCTTTTTTCGTCAAGCCCGGCATCGGAGGTAGATGTCTGCAGGAAAGAGATGAATAAATAAGCCGTTTGCCTAATCCGTTCACGCGAATGACTTGTGGCGTTTCTCGTCTAAAATCGAAATCTTAAACTACCGCCATATATATACCGTGCGCGATCGCAATATCCTTACAAGAGCTTCGATATTTCTTGCAGCACCGGGTTCCTGACGTTGCGGTTGGAGAAAAATTCGGGGACTACCGCGCGCATCGTGAAATACATGTCCAGCTTCCTTTTGCATTTCTCCAAAGAGAACTTGCACCCGCGTAGGAACGTCATTATTCTTTGATCATCTGGAAAAAGATAAGGGTATATTAGGTTGACTATAAATAATCTAATCATAATAGAGTAGAATTCACGTTGGAATTTAGGCCCGGATTTTCATTTTCTGGTTAACTGTTAACCAAAGGTTAGTCGACTCTCTGTCTCTTCTCAGATAATAACGTAGAAAAAGATGGAGAGTCGACTAACTTCTGGTCAACAGTTAACCAGCTCTATTCTGCACCCGGCTACCGACAACTATCGATATCGTTAACGACGTTTGCGCAGCTTTTCTATCATGTAAAAGAAGCCAAGGTAGCCAAGTGCAGAATAGAGTCCCAGAAAATGAAAAACCAGGCCTTAGATAATATAGAAAAAGATGGAGAATCGAGTAACCGCTAGTTAACAGTTAACCAGAGAATAAAAAAACAGGGCCTAAAATATACATCAAAATATGCGACATGTAAAATTATAAGTGAAATGCTATCGTAAAATTTTATGCAAACTGTACATCGTCTGTAGTAGGTTTCGCAATTATTCTGTATAATTTTATGTGCCATCCAGTCTGACAAGTATATTCGACACGAAAAGTCTGTCGCGCGTACCTTCGAATTTTGGCAAGTGTGGTTGCTTGGCGAGCCACTCTTTAATATTTTCGAGGTCCTTGTCGCGCGTCGCTGGATTCTCGTTCAACTCCACTTGTATCTGCTTGGACATTTCGTCCTTAGGCTGTATCAACAGCATCTGCGAACACAAGTAATTTCGCAATAAGGAACAATATACCGTACGTACATACAAGCGGATTCGTGAATTCTCTATAATCGAAAAGTCTAAAGCGAGGTCCAGACATGTGTCGTATCACTGTATCATATCGTAATCGCGTATCGCGATCGGCCAAATGTGGACGGAGTATCTGCATATCAAGGTGAGATAGACACGACAAACCTCACGATCCACTTGAGGTGGAAAAATAACAAACAAATACAGATATGAGATACAGGCTAAAAACCAAAGGCATACCATCATAGCCAGCGTATCCACGTGTCACGGACAGAAGTGATCCCGGTGTGACACAGTGACACGACGCATGTCTGGACTAGCTTTCCGATGAAAAATTCAATTAAAAATAGATGTCCCTCTTTTTACGATTAGAAAGCGTAAAATTAAATTACCTGCAAAATAAATTGGACCGTCCCGGCTATGCATAATGTCTATCTGACTCCTTTTCGCTTGCACGTGTTACGCGCGTAATGTGCACAACGCGGATTGCACAACCGGTTAAGATACCCATCGTTCTTATGTCAGGAATTAATGCTGACCAAAGCGGCTTGCTCAACGTGAACTTTCTCTAGCTCGTCGCGGCTTCGTACGGAGAAGTAAAGAGAATATTTCTTAATCTTTACCTCTCCTTGTTTCGGGACCGACAGTATAGTTTCGAAATTCCCCTTTTTACAACCTATTTAGTTACAATTAGTTGTGCAAAAGTTTATAAAAAGTTTATAAAAAACTACATTCTTGTTATTTATATCATGAGAATATGAGATATAATCTTTCCTTGTTACTGAGAATAATTATATAAAACTTGAGAACAAATCGTTTAAAATAAGGAAAATTTTTTGCTTGAAAAGAGACGATGTGGGAGAAGTAAAGAGTTTTGCAATCGTTAATAAGTGTTTCCTAACGTAATATCTTTTTTACTAGAATTGTTTATGACGCAAGTGCTCTTGATCACCGGTGTGCTACTATCGCGATTATCTTCTCGTAAGTGCGAAAAAATTATCGAGAGCATACCTGGCAGTATTCGAAAAAGTCATAAGAACAACTTTATAATATTAAATCTCTGCATCATCAAAGGATGCGATTTAAATGAAAATAATTTATTTTATAACAATATCAAATTAGTAGATAGAGAAAAGATAGATAAAGAAAGAGACAGACTTGACTTTGACTTTTAATTAAATGTTAAAATTTTTATTTAACAATAATAATGAGACCTGTCTTTTTGCGTTCTATGCGCTGTATGTCCTAGACCTACTTTTATTTCACAAAAATATTAGATGGTTGCCTTGGTAAAGCTAAAATTAGCTAATACGATATAGTTAGATACAGGAAATACAGTTAAAATTGTTTAACCAATATATGCCGATTTATTTTCATTAGAAGTAAATAGTTTTTACTGCGAAAAGAAATTTTTTTATTTTAAATTTAATAATTTGAACTTTGTATTTAAATATTCACGAGACTCGAATTTGAAGAAAGAAATTCATAAATTCATTTAAATCTTTTATAAACCTGACTGCTCAATATATTTATAGTGTAAATTGATGTATGGGCGAGGGAAGAAAAAGTATGACAACTAATTAGAAAAATACGAACTTTAAAATTGTTATGAAAAATAATTGAAAAAGAATCCGAAGAGTTAAGTCGAGATGTGAATTCATTGACGAACGGTTCTGCGTTAAATTTACGATTTGAATACAAGGATCAAGCGAGACACTTAAAGCACATTTTGTTCATCGAGCGTAAATTTAATCATGGTATACGCAACAATTTTTATTCGATCCGGCATTCATGCAAGATGCGATGAAGTCACTCTGACCTCATCTTAAAAAAAAAGACCAAATTTTATGCGTAGTACATTGGACGAAATCTGGACTTACCTTGACCGATGTTCAGCGCGATTCACAGGCACAGCCGAACACTCGTCGTGCAAACGATCGCGGCGACGATGACTTTCGGATTGTTGCGGAAAGAGAAACGAGCGGAGCGGCGAACTCGAGAGACGGTAAATGAACAACGGAGTGGGAACGATTACCTCGTACGTGGACCGGTTCTCCTTTATACCGTAGGGATGCCCCACTCTCTGCTTCCCGTAATAATGCACGGTAGAAAGAAAATCTTATTAGCATTTTTGGGAGGGGGAGGGATTTTGGGGAATACCGAGAAACTCACCGTAAAATGTAGACTTGTCAGGGACTACCAAATAAGATCGTTCCGTTTAGAGGGGAAATACCGTGATATAAAAGAATGCACTCTGTACGATACCAAAGGCATTGAGTAAAGAAGACAAAAATATTGAATATTGCGGAACATCCGGTGCCCTAAAACATAGACTGAAATGATTAAAATGACCAAATATAGTCGCTACCTGGAAATGTCAATAAAATGTGAAGCTGCTTAATTGTAGTGAAATCATATTTAACTATAAAAAAAATGTCTTTAATTAGAATTTGCCAGCCAAGCGTGGTTTAGCAATTTTTTACATTCATATTTAACTAGGTTCAATTAAAATTTAAATGATTTTATACAAAGAATTTGTAATGTAAAAATTCCACTCTTTTCGAAGACTGCTCTCTTCAACTCTACCTCTTTTCAAAGAAACATGATGAATTAGCCTTCAATCTAAGCAATTAGCTTCCAACAATTTTTTATTGTAGTTTCCTGTTGCACAAAACGTATCCTTTATTGGCAGATAATAAGCAACCTCGCTATCTTTTTTATCGCATATTAGCCGTAATGTACATCAATTGTAACACTTTACTCAAAATACTTTGTAAATCATCCAAGTGTGTAATTTTTACACACATAAGTGTACAAAATGTGCTATTTTTACGATTTTTCACACTTACGCGGGGAAAAATAGTTCACATATAACCGCTTAAAAAAACTTTACGATTTACAGTGTTACGTGTAAAAATTACACACTTGGATTTGTAATGTATACATCAATAACGAATCTTTTACTAAAAAAAAAATTTTTGACTTTTTATGCAAATAGCCTCATGCCCCCCAGACACTGATTGAACCAATGCAAAACCGATACGGTAAATGGTTTCTTCAATGACTGGAGATAGAAAAAAACATTAGCAAACAATCTACAGCTGCATACTTTATTATCTGTAATATTATATGAAAATAAAAACCGATGACTTAATGAGGCACACATGTGGAATTACTTACTTACACATTGTACGCAATCACAATAATTTCGTAATACGCCTACCGAGAAACGGCAATAGCTAACTTCAATATAATTCCGTGATTTTAGAAACTCACGAAACTGTAACGCTTATATAACGCGAAAATCCTCGCCCGGTGAGCGCGCCTAACTTTGGTGTGCACATGCATCATCTTTCTTGCTCTAATTAACAACCAAAAATACGAAACTTTCCTCTCGAGATTGATACGCATGTTTTTAAATGGTTCGCACATACAGTCAAGTAATTGAAAACCTGAAAAAATTACCTTTTTTAAAAAAGTTAAAAAAGACGCAAAGTATAAGCGCCACCCAATCAAGAATAATATAATTTAATTATTTGAATACATGTTGTTATTAAAAATTCATTTTTATTGTCTCCACAAAAGTAATGATATGTCATCCAATTGCGCCAACTAAAATTGATATTTATACAAACTAGATACTTTATTATTTTTTATGTTAAAATGTTATATCCAAACAAGCGAGCATAAGATTTTACCGAAAGAAATAAAGGAGACAATAATATTATGAGACAAATTTTTAACTATATATTGTGTTTAAAGTTCAGGCTCCAATTCAAATACCACGAATATAGTTTCAACGAGCTCATTTTTCTTTTCTCGCTCACGCACGTCAGATAAGTTTTGCGTGGTTCTAGTTGCTATCGTTGCGCACCGTCAGGTCGATCTAATTAAATAATATATTCAATTGCCACATGCGTTTTAGATTTTTTTTTTTAACGAATGTATTTATCGTCACATGCATGTATTTATGAGATTTGCGAGATTTTTCGCGGAAAAGTCTCGTCTCTCTTCGGATTATCTAGCGATCGTGATAATTATCAGCGTGCACACGAGCAAGCCTTTGTTCTCGCGAAATAATTAGTAACGGAGGTACTTATTATTGACACGGAGAAAATTGGCTCGAAGTGCGAATTTCGCACGCCGTCAAAGTGAAGATAACGGTGATAATCGTGCGTTCCCGCTCGATTCTTCACCGTATTCACTTCCGAGTGTAAAGAATCGCACGCTGACTAATCGCGGCCCGAGCTCGTGCCCTCGTCTTACTTTCTTTCGCGGATACGTTGCGCGCCGTTGTTGCACCAGGGTAGGATTACGCGAGCGGCGACCGTCATAACCAGAGGAATTCGCGAGTGTATGAAATTGTGGGTTGCAATCACGTGCGATTTTGTAATTAACCGGATCGGGCAAGACGTGTTTACGCGAGGTAAATACTTACCCCCGCAAATATACCGAACTAGCCAATCTGTCTGCCCTGAATTACAAATAGATTATCCGCTTCTTTCGGGTCAGATTCTAACGAGAGAAAGTTAGATTCTAACAGCCTCATTTGATAAATAAGAAATAGATTTCTTCCTGAGAAAATTAAATGACTTCACTGACACAGTCAGGATTATTTATGTATCCTTCGAGTACAATTTTTCGCCACAGCTTATTCGTGAGTTTCATCGACGTGTTAATTGCAATATCATAATCTCTTTCCACGCGCGTTATTCGCCCAATATTCTCTCTTAGTGTTTTTCTTTTTAAAGGAAATATTATCAAAATCGTCGGTAGGTTCTCGTTTGTAAAATATCGATGACGGGGGAGAAAAGAGATATAGAAAAAAATGTTATAGATATTCAGTACAAAATATTATGTCTGATTTTAAAAAGATGTTATTGCGGCCTTGGCGAGGATCGAGCTCGTGACACCGAGTACTGTAGCAAGGCCACACGGTATCTTCGACGAAGTCGAACTTTTGCCTGGTACTTCTTTCCCAACAAAGGTTCCTTCAGCGTTTACGGTACTCTAAACAAAAGATACCAAACGCCCATCTTTATGTGCAAGATCAGCTTATCTCCACATCAGATAATTTAAACAATTTGTTAATCAATTTCTACCGAAAGCCTTTTTCAAAGAGAGAAAGCGTGAAATTTTAACGAATAAAGAAACCTAGTTTGACATTTTGGTGTCGTTCAGTGTATTCGTTTTCTGTACAAAGTGGAATACGATTAATGTAAACTTTCAGATAAAATAATTACAAATAATTGTATTCTTAAATCTAGCAATTAATTTAATAATTAACTTATTTTATTTTATATTATATATTCCTAATTTGAGAGGGCGAGGTGTAAAGAGAGAGCTTGGAGTAAAATCTGTTTAGTGGAAAATTTATTGTTAAATCGTGTAATGGTCGCGAAAAAGATTTGTGATTGAATTTGGACGCTAAAAACCTAATATCTCACATTAGAAATTCTATCGCATAATAGAGGACTTTCGTCTATTATTAAATTAGTATTAATTAACAATATGTACATCAAACCATATATTTACTAATATGTATGCAATTTATATTATAGGATTGTCAACTAATTTATGTTAATAATATTCTTAACATTCTAAAGAGAGGTAATTATGTCATATATATATATTTTTTATAACCAATCACATTAAAGCATACTTGCAATATTACGTTAGTTGTTATTCAAAGCATCGTCATTATTTATCATTAAGGCACGACTGGTTCAATTTACCGGTTTCTCAGCATTCTTGTTTCTGCTAACTCGCTTTTGCATTGACAGTTCTTGCGAAAAGATCTCGCCGGTCGGCACACGTGAAACAATCGGAACATCGCGCCTTTGCCGACTCATGCATCCGGTATCACGGCAATCGCGTGTAATCATCGCTTTTTTTATTGTGATTGGAAGCTCATCAGTAGTTTGTGCCTCCTGAAGAATTCGATAATTCGGTCCTTGTGCAATGAATGGAACTGATTCTGGGTCTTCAACACAGACTTGTGTCACGATGAAGAGAGTGTTCTCTGGAGAGGCCTTTATCGATTAAAAAAGAATTAATAGCTTATTAACGTACACGCATTGACGTATTGCATGAGTAACCATAACGTTTTTCTAACTTTATACTTTCGTTAGTTCATTACATGTATCTCCCATTTCGACGTGTGGTATTAATATTTAACTACACTGAGAAAAATGTCCGATTAAATTTTATATTTTCAATCATGTTGAGATCTACCAGTTTTATGGACAATCAAAGAAGCGTTAATTACTTCACGTTGAAGAAGATCGATGACGGCGGCACCCTCGCTTTTCGGTGCGGCAGCGATTAACATGTAGCCCTTTTCGTTTGGGACAGATTTCAGCTCCCTGATGGTATTCTCAATTAAATTGGTTGCAGCTGACTTAAAAGAGAACGATTTGCGCGATGAGAATTCATTCTGGAACGCGCCATCGTTTCTGTGCAACGATTCGAACAGAGAACGGAAGAAAGCCATTCTTATTTTGGAAAATACGTCGAAAATGTCCCACGCGACATCATAATTCATCTCTTCTGTAAATAAAATAGATATTTATCCCTTCTACGTTTTTTTTAAAACATCCTGTATATTTTTATAAGTTAGCAAAAATTATCAGAATTAGATTCTTGGAGAAGAGTAACTTCAACTTGATATTTTATGCTTAGGATTGTTAGTGAAATGATCGGAATGATTATCAAATATATTATCTTATATCTTTTATTTTATGTCTTCGCGTATTTAGCATTATTGTTGGAATTATCAGAATTTATGTTTCACGCTTGAAAAGATCACCTCATTTTTTACCTTAACTTTCTCAATTCTCAATTTTATCCGTTCTGAATCTCTATATTTTTAGCAAAATACTCTTTAAATGTATAAACCTGTTTGTGACTCGCCTCCTGTTTTAGGACCTGCTGTAGTCAAAGGGAAAACGGATTTCGCCCGGTCGCTAAGATCGATTACTTGCCAACCGTCGTTGGAATCGCGTTTTCTTTTATGTGGTTCCAACTTTGCGTTATTTTTATTGAATCTGCTAGACTCGTAGTTAGGAAAGAATGGGAACGAGAAATTGCTGCCGGAAATTGCGCCTGTTCAATACATAAAATTGGCGATCAACAAGAAATAATTAAGTATGTAAAAAAGAATAATGTATTATTTATTTTATTACTATTTGTTAATATTCTCTCTTATATTCTTATAGTTTTCGTAGCCTTTTGTAATTTAATTAATAAAACTTTTCTTTTTCCATACCTGTTGTCATTCCTCTCACTTGTTTCGCCCAGGATAACAACTCTTCGATCGAATGAAGGGCACACTCGCAATTGTCTCTTTTTTCTTTCTTTTCAGTAACTGACGTGTTATCCATAGAAAAATTAGCGCTGTCAAACTTGTCGTGGCAGCTCTACGATATAAAATTTCCCTTATCACAACTCGAATTTAAACTGTATTACATAACTAATGAAGACTTAAAAAAGGATTTTGCACAAAAACAATATTACAAAAATTAAATTCTAAAAGTTTCTCCTTAAATCTAACATAAATCACTGCCCTACGATAGACGTCATATTTTCAGCCTAAAATTAATTATTTTGCGCGATATTATGTTTCATGAAAATACTTAAATACACTTTCGTGAAAATCCGGATTTACGTTATTAGTATTGAATGAAAGAAAGTTAAATAATGAAAGAAGAATTGGTCCACCGATTATCAGTTTTTTAAAGCTATTCGAGTAAAAAAATGATTAGTACGATTATGGGAAAGTACTTGAAGAAATCCTTCAATCGCGAAGGGCTGCAGTCTTTCTTTATAATCCTTCCACAGGATCTCCTGCCTTTTCTCATCCGGACCTGTGTCATCGATCAGGAGCAAAATGACATTTCGAGGAGTGATAATAGTATTAGCGTTTTCTTCAAAAGAATCGGAAGCGTCGCTCCTAATTGCTAATGCTATTTCACTGATAGGCTTTATCTCAACGAGCTTCATCTCAGCCTCGACATTCCCAGTTGTTGATCTCTTCTCGCGCGTCTGATTTCCCAGCACATTTTCCGACATTTTTGCGTCCTCGGTTTGCAAGATCTTGTGCGCGCCTGTTACTTGTATCTTGTCCTTCAACGCAGGATTGACAAATACTCTTTGATAAGTGTCCAAGGATGGTGCCGTGTCCCATGCAGAAGGCGCAAGCGCTATCAAAGCGTGACATAAATCGGTAGGTGCAATGACAACTCGAAAAAATGTATTTAAAAGATACATCGCGCATATGTATGCTAAATAATCTTGAAATTATGTATGCGCACATGTATGCTAAAATTCTTGAAAAAAGAGAAGAGGAAAAAACACTATAACGCGCATGTACATAAATGTATGATCTAGAATGAGTCCTTAAGAACGATGTCGGAGACTTAACAATTAAATTGAATGATACATTTTGCATTCCCTTATCATTTGCGGACTTCGTTCAAACGAAGCGGAGACGAGAGCAAAGATTACCTGAACGATCCATCGTAAAGGCGAAAGAGCACGCCATCAGCGACCACAGCATCAGAATCAAGATTCCGGAACGTGACATGACGATTTCTGCTAACGAAATCAATTTAAACGTGACGTAATTGGATTATTTTGTCCCTCGCGCACATTTGTCTATAACACATCGCTCACCCGAGTAATCGACTTGCAGTCTGTTTCTTTATAGAAACGTTAGTGAGCAAAAGTTTAATTCTGAATCGTCGTTCAGTCTCCCCTTGTTTTCCTCCCGAAAAACAATTGGGCTACGCCGTCGCTAATCAACAAATTCGGTTGCCCGAACGACCGAAGGAGAATCTCAAAGTTCAAACGAAGTTCTCTTTATTAGGATTTATAGTCTGCTGCATCAGCTACGCGGTAAAAAAATTTGTTAGTTTAAATTTTTTCATTTTTAAAAAATTGCTCATTTATAATTATACAGGGTGTACCTAAACTGGCGATAAATATTTTAATGACAAATACCTTGTAACATTTTAAGACGAAAATTCTAATACGAAAAAGTGGAGGCTATAATAGTTTTCAAATGGGAA
>NW_011967163.1:296309-326497 GCF_000949405.1 Vollenhovia emeryi | reverse complement strand
CGGAGATTTACCAATTTAACCAAATAGATATGCTGATGACAGTTGACACAAATCAATATCGATTTGAACTATTGAAAAAAACATTTTAAACTATTTCTGAAATTCATTGCAAATAAACAGAAATAGTTTCTTAATAAAACTCTTGCATACATTTTTACACTAATTTCATTAATGTCAAAGACGTGTGGTTCAAGAAAGCACCTGTATCACTGGCCATTTTGCCATCCCTGAGCGCGCGAAATTCTAGCTTTGCTATTCGAGATGTTTAAACTGTTCCCATTTGAAAACTATTATAGCCTCGACTTTTTCGTATTAGAATTTTTGTCTCAAAATGTTACAAAGTACTTGTCATTAAAATATTTATCGCCAGTTTAGGTACACCCTGTATATAACTTTGTACAGTTGCACGAAGTATAGTTTTTCCCATTAAACTATTTTTCATATAAAATCATGTATAAATCTATAAACTTATACAGAACAGTATCAACATTATCATCAAACCTCTCTACAGCCCCAAGTAGGCCTGGCCTTCACAACAAATTGCCTCCTCCCGAGGCACATTTGTGTGTATTCGCAACAGTGAATTTTTACGGTGAGGGGTTGTTGCCTTTCGCCAACCTCCTTTTCGGAGGACAGGGATATGTGCGGCAGGATACTCTCGGTAGTTGCCACTTCTCTCCGAGAGAGAGGTAGCGTCCGAGAAAACCAGCGGTATCCGTGGATTTAAATTCGGATCCTCTCGTTCATTTGTTTACCAAGTAGCGCGTATTTCTCTGCGCCACGCTCGCGACTACAGAACAAAATTTTATGCAATTAAGTACATGGATATATTTCCACGTTTATTTTTTCTAGATATTTATTCATGTCCATGCATGAAAAATGTTTACTGGTTTATTATATCTATTATATTATATGATTGTCATCAAAAAGGCTTTCTCGATAATGGAAATTGATCTAATTTCGACTTAATTTCGACGTTATGTCAGCACGTGGTATCATTAGCCGACCATCGCACCGCTTGTCGTATCGCAGTGAGGATTATCGCCCTAAATAATAAAGGATTCGTTACTATGTGTGCGAGCCATGCCTGTAAGTTACGGCGCAACCCCCGTTTTAAGTCGATACGTGACATATTTAACCGTTGAGACTTACATAGGTCACTCTCGACGAACTACGCTCGCGATCCGATTTATACTATTTGTTTTACGTCATTCGTTTCGTATGCGCTCGTACTTTGCGTACGAATCATTTATTTTCATCGACCCCGCCCACGTATGTGATGATGGTAAGCCAGCTCATTCGCAGGAATTTTGCGTACATTTTTTATCCGTAGATTCCGTGTGTTAAAAGAGACCGATAGTGTTCCGTAAAGTTTTCTACCAGGGACAATTGATTCCATCCCCAAAGTCTACCAAAATTGCGCTCCGATAATTATTCTGCATATTTAATAAGACAAAAATAGTAGAAACGGATTTTCATCATATTTCACTTTCAAGATACTTTTTGAAATTTGTAACATGAGTGATATTTTCTTTCCCAGTGCTAAATAACCGGACAAGTAATATTATTCGACCGTATTTAAAATTTCTAAAATATATTATGAAAATTAATCGACGGAGATTTCGGGAAGAACGCGAACTTCTGTAAAAGGAAAAAGACATTTGATAATTCATAAATCTTGATGCGCGAGCTAAGCTTGTTATTTAAATTGATGCGGTCGTAGAACGGCGGTGCTGGAGGCATTGTTTTTCAGCTGATAATTAACGTGGGCAATGGTAATGAGGAATGCGACTCGTGAAGCGTTCCGGAATAATATCCGGGAAATGGACGCCGCGCGCCGATACGGCGATCCTAGCGGAAGCTTCGTTTCACCAGTTGCTAACCCCTGCTCTAGGCATCTTGGAACTTTAGACTGTTTTCTTCGTTGAAACTTTCTTTACGTTGAAAACTGCACGGAGCACGGTGGCGGCGTGCTGAATTATTAAGAGGATTATAGACCCCCTGTGCAACTCGGGGACGGTGTAAGAAGCGACATGGCGTCGGAGGAACGTCGCGCAGCGCGACGAAGCGGTCTGCGCCTGGTTACCGGGCCCCGATTGGTCCACGTTTGGTACCTACCCCGCTGGAAGGGGTTCCCCAGCGGCGCGGGGTAGTGGTGGCGGTCAGGTCATCACCGAGGGTTGGAACAAGAAGGCAGGAGCAGAGGGTACTTGGGCCTCGGCCGGAGAAACGAGACCGCTCGCGACGTGTCACGAAACGAGCCACAAAACGACGACTGATGGCAGGCCGGCTAGTTAGTTTGCTCTTCTTCGTTCTTCTGATATATCTGGCACGATTGCTGCAGCGTAATCGCGAGGCGCTGAAGGCCGCGTCGTAAAGTGGCCGCGGACCAAACGGGAGGCTCTTCGCTCTTGGGCATCTTAGTGATCTTGGACAGTCAAAGCGACCAAGGTAGGACCCTTATTTCAAAACAGGCGTTTTCCGAACAGCGCGAAAGCGTGAAACTTGAAAAGGTAGTCTTTCATTTGTAAACACAAAAGTATACGGCGCATGCCTGAAGAAACGGAAGACTCGTCTGACAAGTGAACGGCAAGTGAAAAAATCTAGAGACTACCTAAAATACAAACGGATTTCCGCTAGATTCTTTAGATATTTCTTTGCCGATTTATAATGCATCGCGTCGTTTGCGTAATCGACCGCGTGCGCAAAAGAAGAGTGTACTTCTGGAAGTTTCGCTTGCATAATTTCACGCATGACGGCCTCGTGCATGACAAATGATGCGGATCGTGTTTAGTGTGCCAATTAACCGCGAGTTGTAATGCTGTTAACGAGTTTTAACGGCACTTTCGCGCGATAAAGCGTTCGATATTTACGATGAAGCAATGGTCAGTTCGTGCCGTTTGCTCGTAGATGATGAAGCAGCAACAGGGCCTGGTGGCCGATCTCATGCCCAACATAAGGGTCATGAAGATCTTCGGGCACTTCGTATTCAACTATTACGACGACAATTCGTCCAAATACCTACACAAAGTGTACTGCTGCGTAAGTAACCACGAGTTTCGACATTTTCGTAGTGTTTCTTCCAAACCGCAACGACAAAATCTAATTCCCACTGGTCGAATCGAAGCCGTTGTCGACATTGCTCAGTCTATGATTTTCGAGTAGCATCTTGACGATATTGTAAAAATCGTCGGAAAGTCACTGCTATGTTTAGTTTACATCCACGTTTCTGTGGATCAAAGTGACGATCCTCCGGGTCGCGCACGCACACCGCAACGACTATCTTTTCCAGGTAAATCTATTTCTGCTGCTGTTGCAATTCGGCCTGTGCGCGGTGAATCTGATCATCGAGAGCGCCGACGTCGACGATCTCACGGCCAACACGATCACCCTCCTCTTCTTCACGCACAGCATCGTCAAGATCGTTTACTTCGCCATTAGGAGCAAGTACTTCTACAGAACGTGGGCGATATGGAACAATCCGAATTCCCACCCGCTCTTTGCCGAGAGCAATGCGAGATACCACGCGATCGCCCTCAAGAAGATGAGGCTGCTGCTCTTCTTGGTCGGCGCCACCACCGTGCTCGCCGCGGTAGCTTGGACCACTCTCACGTTCTTCGAGCATCCGATCAGAAAACTCGTGGATCCGGTCACGAACGAGACGACAATTATCCAGGTAATAATTCAGACTTGTGATACGCAAAACATATTATTTTTCTTCAGCACGTAAATTAACAAATTATTGAAACTGGTTCGAAATGCTTTAATATAAAATTGCTTCCGCTATTAAATCGTCATACTTTTTACTTTACTTTTCTTTATCTACGCCATTGCACTTATTGCACTACGTAATTGCACACTCGAAACTTAGTTTCTTCACATATGAATATACAAATTTCTTTTCTTCGTGATTTAGTTGCCGCAACTGCTGGTCCGTTCGTTCTATCCGTTCAACGCCGGCAAGGGAATAACGCATATATTGATACTCATATACCAATTATATTGGGTGCTCTTCATGCTCATTAACGCCAATTCGTTGGACGTTCTCTTCTGTTCATGGCTGTTGTTCGCCTGCGAACAATTGCAGCATTTGAAACAGATCATGAAACCCCTGATGGAGCTGAGCGCAACTTTGGACACGGTGGTTCCGAACAGCAGTGAGCTCTTCAAGGTACATCAAATTTCAACGTTTACCGATTGTTCGCATAAATTTTATTCCCTTTTGCATTTGCAATTGTAACAGCAAGAGTAAACGATTCGAAGATCCAGAAAATCTTACATCCGCAAGATTAAGACTTCCCTCAGACTTTATACGTTCAACACCTACAGAATTTTCTTGTGCACGCAGGCTGGTAGCGCGGATCATCTGCGTGAATCAGACAATCAGCCGCCACCGCCGATACCGCCCCAAGGCGACAGTATGCTGGATCTCGATCTTCGTAACATATACAGCAATCGGCAGGACTTCACGGCGACCTTCCGGCCAACCGCCGGTATGACCTTCAATGGTGGCGTAGGACCGAACGGATTAACGAAGAAGCAAGAGATGCTCGTGAGGAGCGCCATCAAGTACTGGGTGGAGAGACACAAGCATATCGTCAGGTGAGTCAATTTTATCAGATCGACCTACGATATTCGCGCAGGTCTTGACGAGGCTTGTCGCGATGCCAATTGGATTGGCTTCTCGCCCCGTAAAGAGAGGTCGCAAGATAAAGCGCCAAGACGTGCGGGATAAAAGATTCAGAATGCCGTGACGAGAGATGCAAAACCGCCCCCCCATGCTCTACTTACCCCGCTGAAGACGTATAGTTAATTCATGCGGCTCCTACACCACGAGCGAACGACGGATCATTTCTTTGAAAGTCATCTGCATCTCTTGTGTGAACTAGTGACCCAGAATAATCCTATATAACACGCTTACGGCGTGTAAAGTATTTAGTATATAGTCGGCATTATATTGACCCCATAGAAAGACGCGCTAACTACTCTCTCAATTATTAAAGGGCGCGTATGACAAAGTTGCGGCCAAACATCGCGCTCGTGAATATTTTAGGATACGCATAAACATATTTTATATGTCATTCTTTCGAGACACCTCATATCAATTATATAATATATGATATTGGGAAAAGAACTTTCTTTACATCGAGGTACCACGGGTAAAACCGAGAGCTTTGCAATTTTGATCGCGGCTAAAAAAGAAATAAGGGGAAAATAAATACAACTCTACAAACGTCCAAATATTAAGTGTACTTTGGCGTATAAGGCGGACTAATTATTGCAATCTATGCCACGGTTTAAATTCTTCTAATACTTCTGTCGATCATTTCATTTTGCTACTTATTAATAAACGCTAATTTGTGAAGCGCAAGAATCATCAGTGAGCGGTGCTGCAATGCGCTTTGTCGTATTGATGTATGTGTAAACTCCGTAATATCAAAAAAATTGCAGAGATCACTAATAGGAAGCCAATCACCGATATAAGATAATAAATTTTTTTTAAGCCAACTCTATTCTTGTACAATAACGAACTAAACGATGCTCAATTGAAATCCGCGTGGCAACGCATTGAAGCTAATCGAAACTGAACAAAGTCTGAAATCGAGTAAAACCCCGGTAAAAAATTTGTCATGCATAAGCATGCATAAATATATAGTATTATATAAACTTTTACATTGTACGTTTCTATACAAAATTTTATAAAGTTCTATATAATTTTATAGAATTATGCACGCTTCCTGTTATAGAAATGTACGCGAAATAATTACTAGAAAATTACTGTACATCAATAATTTCTAAATAATTCAATTACTGAACCCTAGTAATTGTTCAGTGCTTTGTTCCCAGTTGTAACATTTCTGTAAGGGTTTATATGAAAAATTTTTTTTAAGGGAGAACTTGCTCATTTACAATTACATAACTTTGTACAATTGTACACAAATATATATAATTATAAACAATTTTTCACATAAAAAAATTTTTCATATGAAAGCATGTATAAAACTATATAGAAATATACAGTGTAAAAATGTATGGACATATTTCACGTATAATTATATATAATACTATAATATTTATGCATGCTCATGCATGACGAATTTTTTTCCGGAATTTACTTGAATTTATGGATAGTAAAAGTAAAAGTTTCTCGAAAGTAAGACGAGTAAAACGGGTCTACTTTCGACGCTCGTCTACAGTTTGACAACTAATCGCGAATAACACGGATTCCGGTTAAAAGGGCTTTCCTTTCTCCAATTGTGACGTACATCGGTACTTGGTAAAGTTCCGAGTGTGCGGAATACGATCCGAGCATCGGCAAGATCGATCGCTCCTCGGGGAAAAAGAAAATTTCTTTTTTTTTTCGCGAGAACGGCGCGAACGGATGCCGTGTTCCTGTAGGTTCGCGGGGGGTGCCGAAGCCACTCGTCGACTGGCACGGGATGCGCGTGTTCCCACGGTGGTGAAGTATTTATTCTAAGAAAGCGCGATATTGACCGCAACGGGGGTCGTGTGTTGTACGGACTGCGCGATTCATGGGGGGACGGGTGTGCTCGCTGCGGCGCGTTCACGTGCACGTAACGTGCGCACACGTGGTTCACCTGCCAACGCACGCGTGACGACAGATTTTCGTTCATGGGGTCGGGTCCCGCGGACACATGTTTCACACCCGTGCGGCGCCATTGGCCGGATTATGCGCGTGCCAATGACAGCCAATTTTATTGCATACCCCGATACAGGGATCCCCCGTTGTTATCTTCAGCGCACGTTTCTTTTTATTCTTTTTATTAGGCAGAGTGGAATATACAATCTCTAGACCCGCGCGATTTCGGTACTGTACCTGAATTTCTCGAAAGTTAAAAGTAAAAGTTTCTCGAAGGTAAGAAGACAAGTGAAACGGGTCTATTTTCGACGCTCGTCTACAGTTTGATAAACTAATCGCGAGTAACACGGATTCCGGTTAAAAGGACCGTCCTTTTTCCAGTTCTGACGTACATCGTACTTGGTGAAGTTCCGAGTATGCGGAATACGATCCGAGCAAGATCGACATACATCGAATCTTCCGTTACTTGTGTGCAGACATGAACTTTCTTCCGAGAAACTCTCCTCTTTGATTTTAACTTGAAATTCCCTAATTAATTCTCGATGACCTTAGCAAGAGCCTAAGGGGCCTGCGAATTGACCCGAAAATCGTTACGGTGGTTATTACCTGCGAACAGTAGAGGCTCGTATTATCACCTACGCGATATTGGAAGATATTGACCGCAACGGAGGTCATGTCCTACGCGTAAGTAGTCTAAGGGGATGAAGTGCTTCCACACAGCGGACTGTATATCGCGCTATTCGTTCCGGAGTTGCAAGAATTTCCAATCCACACGATCCTACCGCGCTCGACACGTTCTCGCGTTTTGCAGATCGGATTTTTCACGGACGGTGACAGCCCGGCGATAACGGGCCATTCGCGTTTTCTCGAGGCACCTCCGACGTATCGATCATTCACTTACAACAGTGCCAACTCGAACGATCGACGAAATGGAATACACGTGGTGAAACGGAAGCGAATATTCGCCCGTCGCTGTTCAACTTTGTTCTAATCGCTTAGTTTAGTATGAAAATCAAGGGTGACGTACCTATGGAACGTACGAAAGGACGGGTATTACGAATATATCTTTCATGAGCCGCTTGTCAACGGCGCTTTTACACGCGGGCATAAGTCACCCGTAGACGGCCCGGGTCGTCCTTTCAGCGATCGGCGATGTTAACAGTAATTGTTGTGTCTATGTAGATTGGTCACCGCGGTCGGAGATGCATACGGTTTCGCGCTTCTGCTCCACATGCTGACGACGACCATCACTTTGACGCTGCTCGCCTACCAAGCGACGAAGGTGAGTTTGCCAGATGGCCGGGCTCCTTTTCAAGGTCCCGAGCAAATGACTTATCGATCGTATAAATTAGTAAGGCAAGTAATGCCAAGTCGATGAGTTAACGCGAACTCGAACATTACTTAAGGATTAAGTATTTATACTAATATGTTCGAGTTTTAAATGCTACAGGTGAACGGTATAAACGTATACGCGGCCTCCACGATCGGCTACGTGCTCTACACGTTCGGCCAGGTCTTTTTGTTCTGCATTTTCGGGAATCGTCTGATTGAAGAGGTGCGTACGCGCCAAGCTCGCAGAAGACTCGACGAGTCTCTGGAGCTTTCGGCATATAAAATGGTGTGCTCTGATAAAACATTAGGGCGGACGTGATAAAAATTTCACAGATGGAAAACCGTTTTTTTAAATGCAGTTTTGAGTAATACGAGAATAAAGACGTCGCCAGTAAACAATTAACCAATGTAGGAAAATTACTAAACGACACAACTGGCAAATCACAGATAGTATTTAATAACGCCAGTAGTTAAAAACCAACACTGAGAAAAATGTCCGATTAAATATAATCGGATAATCCATTTACATGATAACAAACGGATATGTCCGATTAAATTGTATATCCGATGAAAAATTTGATCGGTTTTTTAATCAAATTTCATCGGTAATTGCATTTCATCGGATAAATTTCATCGGATATATCCATAATTTAATCGGAAAAAGTAATCGGAAAAATTAACCATCGGACATACTATTTAATTGGTTTATCCGATGAAAATTTTTCTCAGTGAATGATATCCAATTTTAACGACCTACACTGGCAAACGTTTTTTCTTTAAAATCTGTTACAAGATTGTTAAAGATCACATATGAGATATTATTCAAAGATAAAGATATAAAAATTACACTCTTTGGTTGGCGAGTGCAGAGTCCATTGAAATTGCATCGTTATTCATTAAATATGTACAAGAGCGACGAGAGAACTGCGTTGGACGAAAGATCAAGTTGAACCTGGCACATTCTAATTAGAGAAGTTTATTGCGAAAAATATTACCTCAGCCAGGGTTTGAACCTGGACCTCCCTACACTGTAGGCGTCTCACCAATTCGACCACCGAGGCATGCGGTGATATTTGTCGCAATGAACAGTCCAATGATGATACTTTCGACTTTAAACAACTTTGAGTAACGCGTTAATTGTAAGGGTCCCGTCTGTTTTTAGAGCACCTCGGTGATGGAGGCGGCTTATTCTTGCCACTGGTACGATGGGTCGGAGGAAGCTAAGACGTTTGTGCAGATCGTGTGTCAACAATGTCAGAAAGCTATGTCAATATCGGGGGCGAAGTTCTTCACGGTGTCCCTAGATCTCTTCGCTTCGGTAAGGCTAAATCTATCTCGGTCTGCGCCTCCGCCCCCCCCCCCCCCCGAGCTTGAATTTCTCTTCGCTCGATTATTACATAGCCAGGTTAACAGTTACGATAGAATAATGTGATTAATAATTTTCTAAAAATTCCCACAGGTACTGGGAGCCGTGGTGACTTACTTCATGGTGTTGGTGCAACTGAAGTGAACGCTCGGCTCCAGACGCGAATGCAGTCTCGCGCGTTGCACAGCGGCGTGCAAGATTATATTTTTTAACGTGTTTACAAGGGATCAAACGGAGCGATCGTGTCGCGAGGATTCTCGCGGGGAGAATCCGGCGTCTTCACGGGCGCCTAGCAAAGTATTGAGAATCACGAGATTGGAAAATCATGAAAAGCTACGTCGCTCGGAACGGAGTTTGAGCGATGAAAATGATAGAAATTATTTTTACCGTCACTCAAGAGATCGATCGGCGATAAAACCTAAATATATCCTTTTTATTTCATTTGTTATCGAGATTAACGAGCGGTGGGAGCACCTTTCTTTCGTTAAAGTGTAAATTTTAGCGCGTAGCTCTCTGTATAATTTTTCTCTCCACGTTTATTGTGCAAATATAGCGACAGCAAGGGATAACGGCAATGTAAGCACTCGTCGCGATTAATTTTCATGCACATTAATTATAAGTCGTAATGCTTAACGGGGAAGATATACGCTAATGTCATTCGAGGTACACGCCGCGGCGGCTCGTACCGATTGTCGTACGATCGATGGAACGTACATTAACGAACGGAGACGGAGGGAAGCTTATTGCCTTTGTTTTAGTCGTCCAGCAAAATTGCCTTGTTACGTTCTCAGACATATTCTATATATTTTAAAAATCCCGTGTGGCGGATTAAGTGGCGCGTGTACATTGACGAAGCGTCCTAACAGAGCGTGTAAATATAAGCTGTAATTGTATAAGAGGTGAGATTATCTTTTTTTTTTTTAGCAAAACAATAACGCCTAATTGTAATGTTACATTTGTTAGTGGCACGCTTTGTCTTTGCACGCAACAGGCAACAGGTTTACACTGGTTTACGGCGTTACCACAAACGCACGTCAACTCTTTTTATTAATTACATTTCTTACATTCTATATTAAGAGTTAGATCGCGAGAATATTGCCAATTAGATGCCATTTTAATTTTATCTCACGAATCTTGCAACCTTTAAGTGAATTTTCTTTCTCTTCTCTCTCTCTCTCTCTCTCTCTCTCTCTCTCTCTCTCTCTCTCTCTCTCTCTCTCTCTCTCTCTCTCTCTCTCTTTATTTCTCTCTTCCCCTCCCCCTTTCTCTCTTTCTTTTGTCGTATTAATGGTAAAATTTTACGATTTTACGATTTTACTCTCAGCATAGAAAATGAACTTCAACACGTAATAATAATTTATTAATCTCCCTATTTATTGTCATTTAACCCTGCAGCGGGGACAAAGCCTTTACTTCTTATCGCGCATCTACCGGAGGTTAAAAATTTGTCAGTTAACAAATGGCGATTAACAGAATGACTGTGAGTCTGCCGCGAGATAAATAAAAGATGTCGCGAAAAATCTCGCGGCATCGGAATGGGCAAGCGTCAGAAGCGTCTCGCTTCTCGATGTAAGAAGCGGCGATACAATTGATGTAGTACGTCAATTACTATGGTACAATTATCGAGCGGTACTCGGATCTAAATATAGAGAATAATATATACGTAACCACGTGAGCGTGGACAAACGTATACCTAATGTACCTCGTTTTTTATATCTCGTAACATCTCTCGGTGTCTTTAGTAAGATAACATTTTGTCACCTAAAAGATGTTCAAGAGAAGATATTTGCACCGTGCATGGCTGCTCATTCTGACCGTTACAATATAAATATGTATCTTTCATCGACGCGGATATCGTTTTACGAGACAACGCGAGATATTTTTAGTTTCTTTCGTCAAAAGGCGAGAGGTGTCGTCGAGAAGGAGGAGCGTTAAATATTATAGGACGCAAAGCGAACGTGTCTGGCGATATCCGAGCTCGATCTACTTTTACATTAATATATAATTAACGTATGTGTACATTACTATGGTCAAGTATTAATCGATGAGATCACAGTATTATCAAATAGTTTTTCTCTATGTAAAGCTGTACTATATTTATTTAATAAAATCTTGATATAAATATTCATATAAATTCCGTGTCGCAAGGAGAATCCGTATTTTTCTCGCGTTCGACTCTGTCGAGAGTTTAGCAAACTGCGACGTTCTCGCAACGTAATCTCACGAAAAAATCGTCTTTCGCTCGTCGAAACTGCAACGTGAATTCGCGAGTGTATTGTTGTAAGGCGGCACTTTAAGAAATAAAAGTTATAGAAAACGCGCCGGAGCACACAGCCACGTTGCAGTAGCCGCGATAATAAAGATTGTCTTGCTTCACGAAATCTAATAAATTAGCACCGACCGCGCCGAGTTTCTCCTTATTCGATTCGACCGTTGCCTTCGGAGAACGTGATTTTTCCGACATGTAGAAAGTAACAATATTTGTATTAAATGTGATTTACGAGTGAACCGCGCGTGCTAGTTAGCAGAAACAGGATTGTAGGGCTGAAGAGGGATCACGCCTTGCCATTCTTATTTACCCGAGGAACGGCTCCGAAAATTATGGACAAAGGATGAACTTTTTGTTCGCACTGCATTCTTCATCACATTCTCCCCCTTCGCTATTTAAAAATTTAATATAAAATATCAGGATAAATACCTCTGACGAACGAAATAAATTCAGATGCGCGCAGCTGCGCGCCTCTCCTCGTATTTTTCCAGCGTTAATAATAAAATATTGACATAAAGTGTGGTTATATGTGTACAGGGAATTTTAAAACTTTACAAGCTTGTAGTACTTACTGAACTGGATTAAAAAAAAGTTTAATTAATATAAATAGGCAAATAAATCCATTTTAAATAAACAACTTCCGTTTCGATAGCGTAAACCAATTAAATGCTGTTTATCGTTTGTGAAAACAAAAGACTTAACAACAGCACGAAACTATTTTACTATTTTAATTTCTATCAAGTTCAGCTTTGGGTAATATAGGATTTGTATCAGAATCCAAAGTGAAATTCTGTTTAAAACTGCATGTGCTACGTAACAGAAAATATTTAAGAAATCGCACTTATAAAACGTATTTACAAAATTGTAAAATTCTATTCTGAAATGTGATGCGAAATATGCATTATTTAAAGTGAGCTTTAAAAACATATTTTATGTCTCTCCATTGCACGTTTAATATCTTCGTGTGTCACCGAATATCATACCTTTTTTAAAAATTCCTGCATTTTAAACCGTTTGATACGCTCTCTCGACACGCAATTTACAGATTAATATTTATACAACAATATTTGTGGTATTTACGAAAAGTATTAAACCACTTTAAACGATTTACAATTCGCGTCTCTCGCAGAGCTCAGAAGTTTCGCCCGTATACTGCAAATTCACAAAAACACGCAGTCATAGATAGGTAATTTTTATCGAGGCAGAAAATCGGCCGAGTCTTTTTGTTCTGCATATTCGTGAATCGCCTGATTGAAGAGGTGCGTACGTGCGAAGCTCTCAGGAGACTCGACGAGTCACTGGAGCTTTTAGCACAAAATGGTATTCTCTGATAAAACATTAAGACGAGCGTGATAACAATTTCACAGGCGAAAAACCGTCTTTTTTAATACGCAATAAATTTAAAAATATGAAATATTTGGACATTAACAACCTGTCACGGCTCCCAGTCCTTTATTCCTTCAAATTTGTGCTTATCACATTTGAGCCATACGAATTTTATTAATTACGCGGACGTAACACGCGTTTCTTACTTCATTTAATTATTTGTTCGAGTGGAAGGGTAATACCGGGGATACATTGTACACTGACATAATTTTGTTTAAACGAAGTAAATAGATTTACTTAAAATTATTTTTTTAATATAAACTCACAATGTTTTATACTTTCGTTTTGTAACACATGTCCGAATCCTCGTTCGAAACATTTGAATAAATAAAACAAAATCAGAGAACAGATGCTGTATATTGCACAAGTAGCAAATGATATAAAAATGTCAAACACTCACCTCATGATTGCTCCGCCGTTGCCCGATGCCTTCCAAGCCTCGTCTTCCTCTCAGATTTCCTTGTTGCCCTTGCACAACACACTCACTCGCGAAAATCATCGATCGCGCGAAATTTCGGACACTCCCGTACGCGATGTCAAGTACCGCGAAACGCACGAAATATTATTAACAAATATCGCGTGACTTTCTGTCGTACAAACGATATTTTGCAATCGCGATCGCGTCTTGGAAATTGATAACGCGAAAGTAATACGACGCACGGAGCGACTCTAGACGCTGCCTGCCGGCACGACGTTCGGCGAGCGAATGATGACGCGGCGACCTTCAGGTAAACAATGGCCCGCGTAACGTCGTACGATACCGCGCCGAGAAAAAAACAATAACGAACGTTGAGAGTTTGTTGTCCCGCCTACGAAATTGAAAATTCTGTTCTCAATAGTTTACGTTACTTTGTTCCGTGACTGTTACTACGTTTTGTGCATCATTTTGCGAAGTTATTGGTATTGATTAAATTAACGATTAATTCGGTTCAATCGAGAAAATGTTTCGTAACAAAAATCGTTGTTACTTAAATTCTAATTACTAAAATTAGAGATTTTACCTCGATAGTTGATGCATACAAACGTATATTACTAAATTACAAATCTTCATTTATTATGAGCAAAAATTATCGAATTATTTACTTTAATAATAATATAAATTGGTATTAAATTATTCGAAATAGCATTGCGCGCGCTATTTGGTTTTAATTTATATTAATTTATGATCTTCTTCACACATTAAGATTTTTTTCATGTGAAGAAGAGGTAATCTGACGTTGACACTCTGTTAAAATGCATATTGCGTGATCTCCTCACTGACAGCTACTCGCAGCAGAAAGCCAAGCGAGAAAATCAGTATCGCGGAACAGCGTCAATAATTAAATCTCCTATATATCTTTTTCAAAAGAAAATTAGTTATCGTTGCATCTCATTAGAAGAATAAGAATTTCTTTTATTTTCCTTCATTCAATTAGATATTTAACTTTAACTTCTTTTTCTTTAACTTTTTGTTTAGTCTCTAACTTTTTTAAGTATATTTTTGCACAACTGTCAAAATTCACATGCGAGCTGAAGCATGACACGAATCCAAAAGAGAAGTGAAGCACATCGCACTTCGAGAAAGCCAATCGACATCGCGGAAAAGTGGTATCAACTGTACGATATTAACGACGTTCACGCCGTTAACATCTCTTTTTTAGAAAGGGAGGAATTTCGAGCATAATACGTTAATAAATAATAAATAAAATTATAAATAAAATTATGTCTTGAAATCTGAGTTAAAGATCATCTACTGTATAGTGTAAATACACACAAATACGCAACCCTTGTTAGATAATTTTTATCGAGGCAGATTTTTTATTTACTCTGAAAAAAGCTGATCTGTGGACCTGTCTCAATTAAAGCATTCTTTTCCTCGGCTCAATGAGGAATTGAGTTATCTTGAAACATACAGTACATCTCGACGAGGCGTAGCAACGTCTATCGAGGGCTCGTAAAAATAAACGTTTAATAATCAGAGTGAGAAATTGGCGCGGCGAGTTCGCACGCCACGCAGGCGCAAACCGCGAGCATCTCCGTGCGTTTCTCGGGGTAGTTTCGATCGTCCGGGGGATGAACTATGCCGTGCTGCCGCCCGAGACGCCTCTACCTCGTGCGTTGCTCCCGTGCGATGCTGCGTGAAACGAGAACTCTCGCGCCGCCGTCGTTTCGTGACAGTGACACGCCTGCGGTGCGCGTGGTGCCGGTCCGTCACGATTGCATAATCGTCAATCGAGTGTCAGCCGTCGGCGACCGGGAGAGGCAACCTCGCGGTCCAAGCGGGATTCTGTGATCGCGCGTCGTCGCCGGAGAGGATGCACCGACCGTGGTCGAGGCGAGAGCACCCGCTGGCTCGGTCGACGGCAAAATCGGACGGGCCCGAGTACGAGCCTGCGAAACTTCATTGACGAATCTCGGGTCATCGGCGACCATCCCCGCGTCGCGAGCTCGTTTCTCCTCGGGAAGCAATACACGTAAAGCAATACTGGCGCGTGGACCACGTCCGACACGCCACGACCGTCTCCACATTCGCGCCGCCGTCGTCGTCTCGTTGTCGTCGACTGTAAATATCCAAGGGAAATGATAATAGTGCGACGACGTCCGACAACGGTGCCGTCTGAGACGCATGCGTTCGCCGAATCCGAGTGCAATTAATGGATCGGATCTAGAGGAGCTAGGCGTGCGCAATCCAAAGAAGATCCGAAGGGAGAGGATCGAGGATCGAAAAGCGTTCGCCGAATCCGAGTGCAATTAATGGATCGGATCTAGAGGGGCTAGGCGTGCGCAATCCAAAGAAGATCCGAAGGGAGAGGATCGAGGATCGAAAAAGATCGGTCCGCCACGAAACGCAAATCCGTTGTCAATCAACGAAGTACAATCTAGAATAATTGTTAACAATCAAAACCGGAACGTAGAGCCTCGAGGCGAGTCCTCAGATCTCGAACTTATACACCAGAGCGGTCCCTCCGCTCTTTCTGATACAAATCCTACACTTATCCGCGACGAGGCGAATCAAAATTGCACTCGTAGCAGCGTTCCTTTCGCGCGAAGCATCGGAAATGCAGCTCGTCGAGATTACGCCTGTTACAATCCCCGACTCTGCGGTACTTGAAGAATAGCGCGTGTCACATCAGTATGATCGGTCGTTCGATATATTGCGGGATACATATGTACGTGAGCTACAACGAGTTACGTAATACGCCTACCTATAAAGTAAATAGGCTACAATAGGCGTCCCGGGGGAGGATAAAGGGGAAGATGAAATCGAATCCGAAATTGTTGTTTGATTAGTGGAGCGAGGAGACAGGAATATCTGGTGAACAACGAGGCTCTTTTATTAATAGTCTAGTCAACTGAGACTGAGCGACACTCGGGGGTTTTTAGATATAAAAATCTAGATTAAAATCGTGATAGATTTTACAAAGGGAAAAGTTCATTGCCATTTAACAATATACCGTACGCACCGAGGCAGATAAGGAAAAGGGAGATAGAAACGAGAGAAGCCAAAGTACGATCGCATGTGCGAGCGTGGTTGGTAAACGACAGAATTGAATTCGTCTTAATTAACCTTAGAAGGCTCAAACAATGAAATCGCGACGGAGTTAACGACAGCCGGCGCGGTGCAAGTTGTGAGGAATTTTTTGCGAATCACCGATAACCATAGGTACAAAAACTGCGAGCGGCTGGAGGAGGCGAAGCCTCCCGCCGCACAAGCATTATCGTAAGTATTAAAAGTTTTGCAAAATATTTTATCATCCGCCCGTCATCCATCATTTCTGTGCCTTATATTCTACATTTGTTTGCAATTTATCTTATTCGTATTATTTACGTAATATGATTTATTACGTTATTACAATTATATATTGTAATAACAATAGTAATGTAGTCAAATTTTATAATTTATAGATATTATACATTCAAGAGCTGTGTCCTGCATTCTTAAGTAGAGTATTGAATATATTTTACGTAATGAAATTTTCCTCTTGCACTCATTTCTGTTGTCTTCCTCATAGCATTGTGTTTATTTTGCGAAAAATTACGTTCAACATTTTTTTTTAGAAATTTAAATATCACGTAAAAATTATTAATTATATGATAGTTTTCCGAAAGTTCACTTAACTCACTCTCGCAAACAAAAGCATCGATTAGTTGATTATATACGTGCATTTTACGTTATACACGAGCTAAAAGTAATTAAAAACTTGGATCAAAACCTGTACCTACGCGTAATTAAAGTCCCCATGCTATAACCCTGTCGTGAGATAATAATGGCCAGACACCTTTTAAACTGTAACGTGACAATTTGTATACATTTAATTTGATTAACACGTCCACTTTTTAGCCCTACAATTTCGCACGTGATTATGGAAAACATAAAAATACATGACTTCATATAAATCGATAATTTCATTTAAAAAATGTACCTATTGAAGAATCTATAAGCAGCACAGTGCATTATATAGTTTAAGATTCGACAAAATTTTACGTAAATTATAACTAAAGAATTGTATGCATAAAAATGAAAGAATTACATATGACATATGTTTCTCAAATTTAAAAAGTATATACATTTTTTAAATGCCACCTCGATATAACCGAAATTTTCTATATGCATCTATACGTGTAGATATATACACATATATACATATATATATACATATATGGTCGTTGATCCCTGGTTAGAAGAGACAGTACTCCGGAGTTTCTCGTCAGTCGATCGGCGAACTTCGACCACGAAGGTCGTCTGAGCGCGGCGATAAATGCGACGCGAATATTCGCCGTTCGCCGCGAGTGCAATGTTCTAATTGCAATTAAATCTGATGGATCGCACGAAGGACAATGAGTTCCCACCGAGTTCGATCTTGCACGCGAATAAACGGCTTTTGGGTAAACGCGATTTGAGATTCGTTTGTCAATACACGTGACGTCCCCGATAAGTTCGACCGTACAGAATGCATGTGAGATATTTTTATTTTTATTCTGCAAAATGTCACCAAAGATCGATATCCACTTTATTTCAGATTTTCTCACCCCCATACGCGAAGACACAAAGTTTTCCCCGTGATTTGAATGTAACCGGGCTTCGTTGAGACACTTGACACTGTGACGCGCGTCTTATTGCAAGGACGTTTAATTCTCGGAACTGATATAATTATTTAATCCTGAATTGGAAACTGATTTCTGTTAGAAAACATTTTCGTTATAAGCATCCGCCGGTGCTTTTATTTATACGGCGGCGTGGGCCGGCGCATCGTGCTCGAAAGAGCGAGATAAAATCTCATATGGGCATCCATAATTACACGTCGATTTGTTATGCGGAAGCAATATCGCGAGCTTTCAACCAATTTGTAATCACTGTATCATTACAAATGTCATCACACGCATACACATATGTTTTGCATATGGATGCATTACTTTAAATTTCATACATTAATATTTCATAAAATCGTAAAGCTCTGATCGCTGTGCACACACATTTTCGCATGCAGCGTCCTCGCCGGTTAGCGCTCTATTTATCTTTTTTCATGAAATTACACGCTTAAATTAAATTCTCTCAGCCGCGGACGCCGTGCAAACGTTGTTTCATTCCTGCGTACGTGATCATAAAGTAATTTTACGATTCGAAATACTTGCAAAGACAAATGAATCCCCGCGCGAAAGGTAGGTACATGGTACACTATGATTTATGGATGGCATGGGCCCCGCCTAAAAATATTCTCTCGCTTCATGAATAATATATTTTTACGGCGGAGGACTAGAGTAACTTGCTGCAAAGTCGGCAAAACAAATGTCACGAACATCTCTCTCGTAAACCTCTTTTTTTCTCTCTCGAGCTCTCGCGTCTCGCGAGGCGATCTTCCAGCTCGACTGTCGCGTAAAGTTCGTTCCGCAACGGATCCGTCTGAATATTGTTAACTAATTCATTTGTTCCATCGGGCCGCGAGCGAGTCCCCGCCGCGGACCTGTCATATTTGAAAATTATGTCCGCGGAAGGAACGAGAAGCGCGATAATTCTCTGATACCTTTTGCCACGTGCATATTAATTAGACTCGAATATTTATCAATGTTAATTGTGCGCCACGTGGACCGATTCTTCGCGAGTGCCTCGCTTTTGTTTCGCGTTAATGTATTCGAACGCGGAGCAGGCTTCTGAGTTTAATACTGATGGCAGGCTTGATTATAACGAATGCTCTTTGTGTAAAATACAGTTCTTGTACTTTGAATAACTTTGGTTAATCATACGATATTGTACACTCCCGACGTTTCATCAAAATTGCATAATTTGCAGAACTTTAACGCACGCATCGCGAGAAGCGTTCGGGGCGGGGTTTACCCCCGTTGCGATATATTCCAGGAACTCAAGGTCTCATAGTTAAGGAATAAAACGTCACATATGAGCAACAAGTTCCCATCGGTATTGTTTGTCGCGTGTTATTTGCGCGTACGAAATTCCGCCACCTCTGTCGCAGAGCTGGACCTCGATTTTTTGGAGAGAAGAGGCGGAAATACAATAACTTACGAAGGCGCCGAAGGAGGATCGAAAGAGGAGGACAGCCCCGCGGACACATTAGATCGCGTTAAAGTCATCTTCCTGGGTGCACCCGGCGTGGGAAAGACGAGCATAATCCGAGTAAGATTTAATGGACCCGATTGCATCTCTCAGCCAGACGTTACTTTTACGTTGCCTTGCGTGGAACTGCTCTTTGCAATCTCTCTCCTCCTGCAAATCTCTCAATCTTTTGAATATTAAACGTGCAGCTGGGTACATCGGAATTCTACTGAACTGATTATCTTAATTAGAAGATACTTTAATTAATATAAAATCTACGGATCTGGACATTATGAATGTGTTCCATCAGTCTTATTTTTTGTAACGTGATAAACAGGGGGTTGGGAAAGTTAAAGTATAGAAGAATCTAGTTAGAGTTATAGTCTCTTCGCTAAAAATGTGACTAGTTACAGTTACTGAAAAAGTAACGAATAGTTACTTTGCAGTTACTTCCTTGCAATGAAAATAAAAAGTATCAAATCTGCATTTTGAATTGTAAAGCGTCGACAAAGGCGTTTGTGCGCAAGTGCAAAGCCTAATGCGATCTGTGGAGGTTTAAAAAATATATAAAGTAACTGTTAATGTAACTGAGTTAAGTTACAGATGGAGAGAAAGTAACGAAGTTAAATTAGAGTTACCAAAAACAAGTAACTGAAGTGACGAGTTACTGCCCAACCCTGATTATATAAATATATTCTATCGGTCTCAATTTTATGTAATCGTTATCAGTCCGGCGAAAAACGAAGGCGCGGTGACAATTTCGCAAATATCTCGCGCGAGAATGCAATTATACACGCTGGTCGTACGATCGACGGGAATCTTTATCAGAGTCTTTTGCTTCAAAGCCAGAGGAAGGAAACAAATCGCGGAGACGAGTCGCTCGGACGCTCCGTTCATTTCCGATAATAGTTTCCGCTTATCGATGACGACGATTATCGGCTCTCTGAGGAAATTAAAAGGCAGGACGAATATCCTAAGGAAGCTGGGTCGCTTTTGACATTTCCTTTAATGGTCGAAATTCAAGCTCGAACACCTGATTTCGCGGGGCAGCGCTCGATCGATTTTCGAAGCTTCGTGTCAGCGATTGTCTTCACGAATCCGCAATTTTTGCTTCCAGCAATTCGTCTGGAGCGAGTTTTCCGAGGAGTACAGACCGACCGAGAGGCGGGAGACGTTTTATCCGAGTGTCGTGCTGGCCGATCGATTATACGAACTCAAGATCACCGATCTGCCTACCATCCCGTACTTCCCGGTCAGCTCGCACCTGGAATGGACGGACTTCCGTTATTACGGGCTACGGAGCGCGACAGCGTATGTGCTCGTGTTTGATCTCAGCAATCAGGACACATTTCAGGTACTCACAATCGGAGATTCAATGTTTAAAGCGCGAGAAATTGCGAGCGGTCCACTCGCGAGGACGGCAACTTCTGCTCCGGAGAAACGCCGTCGGAAACACGGCGAAGCCGCGGCTCGCGCTTATCTTTCTTGCAAAAGTTTTTCTCGCGAGCTCCCTTTTCTTTCTCGCGAAAGCCGTCACGACTTCCGACTTCGAGTCGCGTCAAAGTTGCCGGCATAAAAGTTTGATTATCTGGATGTTTGTCTGGGTGACGAGAGATGGTCTCTCGAGGACAAGACGTAAGACAAGTTAGCTGACGTTAAATCGATTTTACTAATAATAAGTCAAAATGAAAAAACGTAACGCGACGTTGACAACATTGTTACAACGACGGGATAAAATGGTACAATAAGTAATTAATGGCCACGGAGAACGAGAGATCTCTCTAACAATAAGTCGTATTTACCCGCTTGCTTTGAAAGTATTCTAACTTCTGACCTTAAAACCGTTCACGCGCAAGTTTGACATAATCAATTTAAATAAATATATTTAATTTAAAAAAATATATATAATTTAACTCTCTTTCATGACCGAGTCAATTTTTTGTGAGACGCAAATTTATAGTCGACTAAACTGGCAAGAGATTAGATTATTAAAACGAGAAGAGAGGCTCGACGTTGGTCGTTTCGACCAAATTACAGGTCCTTATCAAGTAGAACCATAACCGGCTCTACAGCCCCTGGCCTTCACAACAAATGGCCTCCATCCGAGGCTCATTGTGTGTATTCGCAACAGTGAATTTTTACGGTGAGGGGTTGTTAGCCTCTCGCCAACCTCCTTTTCGAAGGACGGGGATATGTGTGGCAGGATACTCTCGGTAGTTGCCACTTACTCTCCGAGAGAGAGGGAGCGTCCGAAAAAAATCAGCGGTACTCGTGGGTGGATTTGAACTCGGATCCTCTCAAGCAGCGCACATTTCTCTGCGCCACCCCGAGTCGAAATTTTGGCCCTATGTTGAACCTTTAATTCTATTATGCAGTAGGACCTAAGACAGTAAAAGAGGTCGAACTGCAAGAACAAAATTTACTCCTACTTTAAAACTGGTGTCGGAAATTTCTGCTTTTGCCAATTTAGCATTAAAGTAGGTCCTTTTAAGTAGGAACCAAAGTAAATTTTTAAAATTAAAGATTCAAGGGAGGAGTAAAAAATATAATGTCACCAAAGTAGGCTATTGCTGGTCTATGTAGGTGTATAATCAGCTAAGTAGGTGTAAATTATCCTTAAAAGTGTCAAAAAAGTACCAAAATTTCGACTCGGGATGCTCGCCACTATCATTTAGAATACACTTATGTTTTTTGGTCGACTGTACATTTGCGACTTATTTTTATTCATTACTGGCGACAATAAGCACCGATGCATTGTTAATCTTTTTTACTTTAAATTTTTGTTGACGTAATGTTATCTCAGTAATAGAATGCATGCTGAATCTTTTTAAATTTTGCAAGTGGGACTTGTACGTTCCAGTGGTTGTGAAAAGGTTAAAATACCGTACTGATTTTCAATTAACCTTTCCATGCGTCTGACTCTTCTTCAAATGGAAAACATATCTATTTCAATCATTTGTGGATCTTATCGTGCAAATAGCTCTTTATGTTTTATAATAGTATTTATGATAATATTTTTTGATTAAAGTTTAAGCGGGCCCTTTTTAACGATTCAATTCAACAGAGATGAAATATTTTTGCAAACACGCTGACATACGCGGCCCGCCGGACGTGAATGAGTTAATGCGTCAGTCTCGTATGTTTTTCTTTCATTTCCGATGTGTTCAGTACATCAGAACGTTACGCGAGCAAATCTACGAGGCGCGCGACATGAGAGGCGTACCCCTGCTGGTGGTCGGGAACAAGCAGGACGAACTGTCGCAGACCGTCGCTTCCGGGACCAGGTACCGAGACATCGTGAACCTCGTCCGGAAGCATTGGAGATGCGGTTACGTCGAGTGCAGTGCCAGATTTAACTGTCGCGTGGTGCAGGTGCGCGTAATACATTATTTATTAATCTGCCCACCGCCAATCTGCATCTCATTCGTATCAAGATTAACTTGGCTCCCTTAGAATTTTAATGCGCGCTTCAATTACCGTTCATATTTAGCATTTAATACCACAATTGCGGCGCGTAACGCGATCACTGAAGTTCCCCGCTGGGGAAAAATCGAGCAGAGCCTGCCGTTGAAAGTAAGCTCGGGATTTTCGGAAACCCGTCGTTTCGAATTTTCTCAAGTCACTTGCTCATTTTTTTAAGTAAAGTCTGCAGTTATTACGTTTGTCGATCTATCATGTTCGCCTGTTAAAGAAGCTAAGAGACTGTCAAGTTACGCAAACTGGTATTGTATCTTTTGATGGTCGACAGGTATTTCGGGAACTGATGAAGAGCATACAGTCCATAGAAGGTAGGCCAAACTCGCCGTCACCCGCGGCCATGCAACCGATGCGGTCCCATCCCCACGACACCAGCGAGCGGTGCATTCTTCTCTGACATTAAGACTAAACCGCTTCCCTGTTACGAGGCAGTCGATTACACAATGCATCGTCTCGTGTCGTGCGCCGCACTTGTCTGCGGAGCAGCGACACTAGAGCGACGAGGACTCGCTCGGCGAAGAGCAACGTCGCTCACGAGAGAATCCGCGGGAGAATCGAGAGCGGCGGACGTCGTATCGGGGTGAACTCCTCTAAGGCTGCGAGTCGAACGTACGCGATTACGCGAGCGAGTGGACGAGCGATTTCGAAATAAGCGACAATAATAATCGAGATTTAACGCGCGTCAACGGCGAATCCGCTGCGACACGCGAATTAATCGCCCCTTGAATCGTATTTATCGGAGATTTCGTAATCTAACGAGGGGGAGGGGGAGTCTTGTGTACTGAAATCTCGGCAAGGATCCTTTCAACGAAAAGGATCTGTCTCCTGCAGTACGTTCACACTTTTGTATTCACGTTAGTCGCATTCGCACGTTTAACGAGTTTCCTCCTACGTAGACCGTCGATTATGACGATAACAATTATAATTTTGTAGGCAGATTCAATTTTGCGCGGTGAAGTTACTTTCGCGCGTCCGTCGAAGCTACGTGTTTACCGATTTTCGAACGAGTCCCGGACGGAACGGGATCGTGCGTAGAAATTAACACACGTGTTAGATTGCTCAGAAGAACAATTGTTAAATAGCGTAAGAGTTAGGGGGGGGAAAAAGATAAACTACGATACTAAAAGCGAGGCAAGAAGGTAGGCGAAATGCAGCGCGGAACTCCTCTCAGCTCAACCCTCTCCCGCGTTCGGCCTAATTATATTCACGCTGTAGGTAGGTACCCGGCGGGGACGAAGCAATAGTACATATACATACACACATATATTTTACTATGCTGTTAAGAGAGTTAATCGGTTATTGATCTTAACGTTAAGAACGATCAGTCGATCGCGAGGAACGTGTAATCGTTATTATATTATCGAGATGTTGTATACACATAGATTGTACCGGCATGTATCGTGTGTTAGCGTTGTTACCGTTTGTATGTACTCTAAGACGGATGCTACGTGCACCTAATTTCTACCATAGGTCTCTCTCTCGCGATAAGACGCATCCCCGGGACTTGTCGTTTGCGACACACCAGCGAGAGAAAGAGAAAGAGAGAGGGGAGGGAAGAGAGAGAGAGCGTCACCGACATTATTATCTGTTACGTTTGAACGCTCGAACGCACGTGTTAAAACGTCACACGACAGCGGCATAAAAGATACGTAAGATCGCTCAATTTGCACAAACGCAAGTTAAAAATTAACCGATTTTTTAACCGGCGCGGCGAATGCCATGCGACGGCACGGGCGCGACCGGCAGGGTGATATGTGATCCCTTGTTTTGTATGCACATGCACGACGTTCACAATAAAAAAATCAGTGAGACATTAGCCGTGAGCTGTCATTTTCTATTCTACGCGTGCCGCCCGGTGTCCACTTCTGCCAATGTAGATAAGCTTCGATCTCGCGATTGTAACCTACTTTACCAATTCTTAGAATTATCTCCATTTCTACCAGTGCGGATTAAATTTTAATCTCGGTTCAATCATTTTTTTTATCCTTCTCTAGTTCCAAAAATTGGAAAGAGATAAGAAGCAAGTTAAACCCAGATTAAAGTTAATCTACATCGGTAGGACATTAATGTAATGTGTTAATTATTAATTAAAGAATGATTTAACCATTAACTAACTTATCAAGAGAATGGAGCGACCTACCCTAAAATGTGAAAGTAAGGATAATGTTAAATGACACGCGCGTAATGATAAAAAGCAAGTTAAACCGAGATGAAAGTTAATCTACGTTGGTAGAAATGGACATTAATGTAATGTGTTAATTATTAATTAAAAAAGTGATTTAACTATTAACTAACTTATCAAGAGAATGGAGCAACCTACCCGAAATGGAAAAACAAACGTTTGGCGAAACCGAGCCTTACTTGCATAATACTTTTCAGCACGATATGTCGAGTATGGAAGTCCTTCCTCAATGGAAGAATGACTTGAAGTACGAGCGCAAAAACAGCGAAACAGCAAACTCGGAAGTTCTCTCGCTTCTGCTTTTTTTTCAGGCTGAACATGTCAAAATGCCTCCGAGATGACTCGACGTGAGAAAATTCTTCGTTCGGTTTAACGCGAAAGATAAATTCAAGTATTACGACAGAGAGTTCACCGTCGCTACTCCGTCCCGCGTAAATACATCTTCCGCGTAGCGTATTACCCGTCAATTCGGGTTCACGATTAAATAAATTATTACGAAAGATGTTACGTCTGTCAAGAGGACTCCGGTGTCACAGAGTCCATCCGCTCGCTCCGTGGGACGGGAGGAGGAGTTGCGTCACGCAGTTTCCCGGCGATGGACGGGCCAGCTCTGGAAGCACCGGGGACCGGCGCGTACTGACGGTTGGAACTAATTTATTAAAGTACGCGATATCGCGCGTGCGAACTAATTCGCAAGATTCGCGCGTCCATTCTATTCGCGACGTCGTCTGTAATCCGCGCGAGGGACGCGCAAACAGCCGTCTGACGAGCGCAACGAATCTGTCGCCCTAAGGTGAGCAAGACGAGGGGGGAGCCCAGCGCGTCCACGAGTCTGAAGGAAGCCCTCTGCGAGAAGATCCCCGTGCACCACGATCTTCTGAGAAACTTTCGATTTCACTTCGGCCCGAGCGTCGTTGGTCAGATCACGGTCGAGGACCTGTACGCGGGACTGAGCGATGTGAGGACCATCGTCCGGGAAACCTCGGAGCTCGACCCTAAGCACGGTGTAATAATCGCAGAATATGTAATCGCCAAGTCGTTTTAAAGTCACCTGTCGTCTGCCAGTACTTGCGTCACATAAACGTGTCTCGAAGAGATTGATTAAAGGAGCGGTACCATGAATTTTTCATCTTGTTTGCGGATTCTGTCGTATTTCAAACTTATCTCCTATTTCGTTTAAGAGATTTACTGAAGGTAAAAATGCAATAGATAAGTTGGCACCTTATATTAAACTCACTACAGTTTTTGGAGTGAAAATACCGCCACGGAGTGAAATGTTCACTCTACTGGAGTAAATCTAATATTCTCACTCCACGAACTTTAGAGAGATTACATAGGTATATTATCTATCAAATGTGTGTACGTAAGAGATTGTAAACTTATAATTTTATGTATTTACGAAAATTTTCATTTTCGCAAATTCCACAGAGGATGTGTTTAAATTGTTAAAAGTCTCCAGCACAGGTTACACAATCCCACCCTTCGAAACTTGAAAATTGAAACTTTTTCAGATCGTGTACCGTGGACTGACTATACCGGAAGTGATCGCTCTCTTACCTCGTGAGGGAAGCTCGCCGAGCGCGGAGGCTGTGTTTTGGCTGCTCTTGACCGGTGACATCCCGACGCAGCAGCAAACCGCTTCGTTGATCGCCGACTGGACATCGCGACGTAAAAAATGTACGGAATGGTGGTCGGGTCCGCGGGGTGAAACGATAGCTTCCGTTCTGCGTTCGATGCCCGAGACAACTGCGCCCTTGCACAGGCTGTCGGTCGCGCTCACGATTTTCGATGTCAGCAAACAGACGAAGGAGGCCATAAAGCACGGTGCTATGCCGTACACTTATTGGGAGGTAGTTGGAGAACCTAGACATAAAAGAAATTGCTATTAGAAATATACCAAGGATTATTCATTGAAATCAACATTGCGAGTAACCAAAGTATTTCCCTTGCGATGAAATACGTGACAAAATATTAATAAGAGTGGAAAGTATTGAAGATAGTTAGGATTAAGGATCGTCTACGATGGATGAAGTTAGCCTGGCGTAAGAAGTAAGAGTAGGAGTAAAGAAACGAATCATTTCCATTTCTTACTCCTACTTCAGCACTGACGCTTACTCTCGGCGTCAGTTTACACTGATAAGTAAAAGTTATGGTTTTCTTCTTACTGCTCACTTCCAATGTAGACGGTCCTTCGGAGAAAAATTAAAATACTAGAATCTTGTGATAGCAATAGCGAAAAGTATCTGCATGAAATATCAAAGTTCGTATCTCCATTTCTAGAAGTAAATTGTACAATCGCACGTGCGAACTGTTATAATTCAGGCGAATTAGCGGAGAAAAATTATGATGTAATTTTCTCGTATAGCATTGCAGAAAATTATTATCTACCATGTATTAGCACACAATGTTTCTTCGGTTTTAAGTACACCTATGAAGACGGTATGGAATTTCTTGCAACCTTACCAGCGATCATCGGCCTGATTGCCAGGGGCCAGGCGCTGACAAATGTGACCGGTGACGGCGATTGGGTGCAATTTTTGTTAGATTGTATGAGCAACGAGAGCTTCGACGGCCGAAGATCGTCGATCGCGGATTTTCTCAGGCTATACGTCACTTTAAACGCGTACGTAATCGCAATTTCTCGTTGTGCCTACTAGAAATCTTTATTTCCAGTAAAAATGATCTGAAATACGAGTACACCAAACATAGAGGAGAGTTCTATTATGAGATAAGGTCCTAATATGGCACCATGGTTTCCGCCATGGATTTATTGCCATTGGAGTGAAATCTGTTTAGTGGAAAATGGATTGTTAGATCGTGTAATCGTTGCGGAAAAAGATTTGTCATTGAATTTGGACGTTGAAAACCTGCTATCTCATATCAGAATCCTGTCTCATAGTAGAGGACTTTTCTCTACACGGAGAGAATTTTCTTTTAAAATTTACCCTGAAAATCATGTAATTGTAGAACAAACATGGCATTTTAAACAACTTTGTGAGTTTTTTTGAAATTTTACCATACATTTTACTAGTAAACTGTATACCAAGTATAATTAGTAGTAAAAAGTATTGTAAAATTTCAAAAAACTCTCATCAAGTTCTTCAAAATGCCACGTTGTCGCACGATTATATGATTTTCAAGATAAATCTTAAGAGAAAATTTTCTCGGTGTAATTATAGCAAATATTAATTTATATTTCATGAATAAAACAAAATTTCCATAAACAAAAGATAGAAACGTATTTTGGGTGGCAACAGTAGCAATGTAACTGTGAAATTGCAATATTTAAAAAAAATTGAGTATAAGAGGAAGAATTGCGAGCGAATTTTTAACAATCCACCTTCACAGTGACGACGATGGCGGGGCTCCGATCGCTCATGTTACGCAAATTTTGGGTTCAACTGATCTCCATATAAATGAGGTATTAGCGAGCACCGTTTTGGCGTACGCCGACGAGCCTAAAAGTGGAACAATGTTGGAGGTAAAGCGATATATGTAATAATTTATTTCGGCGTTTCTTATATTCATAATCTGCTAAATATATATTGCGCGAAGTGGAAAGAGTTGCAGACGAAGATCAAGAACACGCTAGGCCGAACGTGGACGGAAAACGCCTTGAAAGCCTGCGTGCTGAATTTGTGGAACAAGGACAGGCTGACGGGACACAAGGAGGCCGACTTCTGCGATCCACGATACACTGCGCTCTTGCACTACGCCAAGCAATGTCTGCCCGATAATTCAGAAGTGAAGGTAAATTCGCACAGCGCGAGAATGTTCATTCTTACAGAAGAAGAAAAATATAAGCGGGCAAAACTTCGCAGCTCTCGCAGGACATCACGCGGATATTGAGGTCGACGATGAGGAGACCGAAGAGGAGGGTTTACCCAGAGCAGAATGCCCTGGCTCCGGTTATTTTTCAGGTAGAACGTTTTTTTTTACGCCGGAAACTACATTTCGACGCGCAAAAACATCCGATCAGGCCCATCTTCGTATTGCTAGTTTATTTGATTTGCATGTATAATTCAGAATAATCTCGTTTCTTTTATCTATGCAAATTTACATTGCCGTGGTTCTGTCATCTAAATTATCCACACACACACACCGTCAATTTTTAATACTTTACAAGTACAAAGTCGATTTTTTAGAAATATAAAATTCCCAGTGGGAAATGATTCGTTGATCGATGTCGAAACGATGTCGAATCGACGTCAATTTGACGTTGTCGATGTCGAATCGATATCGTTTCGACATCGATCGACGAAAACATTTCTTCTGGCATCGGTCGCGTTGCCCCAACAACTTATGTCGATTTTCACCGACGCAGATTAACTTTGATCTCGGTTTAATTTACTTTTTATCTCTTTCTAGTTTCAGGAATTGGAAAAAGATAAAGGCTTGCAATTAAACAGGGATTGAAGTTAGTCTGCATCGGCAGAAATGGACGTTAATCAATTTCCCGTGATAACTTCTCTGTCCAGTATTACGGGCTGGAAGACATGAGGCTCAATCAGACGATACTTTACATGGCGCGGGCCTTGGGGACGATCGCCTCGATCATATGGACGAGGGTGGTGAACGCGCCTGTCGAGCATCCGATATCGCGCTGCACTCACACCTACGTAGAAACGATTCGGGATGACGGCGTGAAGAAGCGGAAGCGCCGAACGCCAAAGTAAAATCCGAAGCAAATCCGAGCGTTCAAGGCACTCACCTAAGTAAACCTGCGAACAACTTTATTTCTCCATGACTACGTTTCCGCCGAGGGTCAGAGTCGGGCTAGAGTCGGGTCAGAATCGGGTTGGGGTGAGCGTTTTTGCGGTGGAAACACCAAACCCCAAGCCGATTCTGACCCGGTTTGGTGTTTCCACCGTAAAAACGCTCACCCCAACCCGATTCTGACCCGCTTCCACCATGGTCCATGTAATCCTGTCGCGCGCGCGTTTTCACTTTTCGAGACGCGTGTCGACATCTACACGGCGGCGCCGGTACTCTCCGGCGAAACGCGCGGGCGCGTCGGTAAGGGTAGGTTTCTCGCGCGGGGGGGGG
>NW_011967163.1:283537-294621 GCF_000949405.1 Vollenhovia emeryi | reverse complement strand
CGGGGGGGGACTTTTTCGGGCGTCGAGCTGCGCGGGGAAGAGTCTCTCGCTCTCTCGGAGCGCGGGACGTTAACGCGAGATGCGTGTCGCGGAAGCCGCCGCGGGCCGCGGCTTTCAGTACGCGTGCCCGCGCGAGGCACCAATCGACGTCGCACAGATAATCGCGATAAATACAATGGCGTGACGCGACGTGTACGTAACCGTGGAATCGTTATGACGGACGGGTGGTCGCCGAGTGCGAGCGCGCGTCGCGGGGAAGAGGCGTGAGGGATATTTGCGATTCCGCGCGGTTTCCCCCTCCCCCACCCCCTCCCGTCGAATCTCCCGTCGTGAATTTACGTCGGAGCGAAGAGATGAGCATCGCCACGACGATCGTAGCGGGGAAGTAGCGGGATCTCCGCGTGATTAAGATCCCTCGCACAAGGTATTTTACTTGCGCACACGCGCCGCTAATCGAGCACGGGGGTCTCGGGGGGGGGGGGGGGCAACAAATGCCGAATGAAAAAACCAAGTCGGTTTCCACGTTCGACGGGTTCTCCGCTCTCCCTTCTCTGTTCCGATAACTGTCCGGGGATTTGGCCACGTACGTACGTGGGATATTCGGATTACGATGATCGCGCGAGGAGCCGACGGGGGTTCGAAGGTGCAGATCGTCTCTTTAAACGTGTCAGTTGTAACCTCGCAAGCCGATGACACGCAGGAAGGTTAGGAGATCCGTCGTATCGACCAAGTGCACAGGTGCGTGTGTCCCAGTGAGAAATGATCCGTGAGTGGGCGCGTACTCGTATTTGGCCGCGACATTGGATATCGCGAATCCTGGGTGGAACGGTGGGTCCATGACTCACGATGACTTGAAATGACGTCATTATGGCTGCGGTCAAGCTGTCGCTTTAAATGTTACGGAGTATCCTGCCTCGCTTCTCCTGCAGTGAGGACAGAGAGAGAGGAGAAAACGCTTCGAAGCGGCAACTTGACCGTAGTCTACAGCTTTTAAATGTTGAACCATGTCGTGAGTTTTATGTTTTACCTGGCCTGTGAGAATCCGCGCGAACGGAGTCCATGGGGTCCGTGGGATTTGGAGTGGAAAACAGTGGAAAATCTAAAGGCTGATCTACGATACATGGAGTAAGCTGGAGTAAGGAGTAGGAGTAAGGAAATAAGTCCATTTTATTTCTTACTCCTACTTCAGCTCTTAGGTTTACTGTCGGTGAATCAAAATGCTATCAATCAGTGTTACAAATATTTTAAAAATTATGCCCGTATTTCAGCTTCCTTACACCAAAAGCTACAAGTTAGGGCTCTCCCTTACTCCTTACTCCACGTATTGTAGACCAGCGCTATAAGAACGTTGATCCTCAATCGGTTCCCAGTCAGAAGTGACTATCGTCGATCTCATTAAAACTCGACTCCGCTCGTCCAGCTTTGTGACACGGAAGGAAATTCTCGAAACGCCTGAAAATCGTGAAAATTTATTACCACACGTGTAAACCTGTACGCTTCAGAATCTATAAAAGGGACGAGGATTAAAATCGACTCGGATCGTCGGGAGGCACGCGAGGATCTCTGTAAACAAATTACTCGCGGCTCAGAAGGCTGGAAAATCCGCTGTCCTTATACGTTCAAAACTATACGTTGCAATACTTTTAGACAAGCGAGTCCTAAAGCCCGTAGCAGACTACGAACTGAGATTGAGATTAGATTGAAATTTGACCAATTGGAGTAAAAGTAAAAAACTAAACCCGAGACTAGTAAACTTTACTGTGATTGGTCAAGTTTCAATCTAATCCCAATCTCAATTCGTAGTCTGATACGGGCGTAAAAGAAACAAGAATACAAATATGACAATTGTAACATAGTTAGGTCTAATATTGTATCAATATTAAACCAATGTTCCTATTGCGTTGTTAAATATTGGCCAACGCACTTCCAATATAAATCTAATATTACACGGGATGAGGAAAAAGTATGGAAATCCTTCAGTTTTTCGAAAGTTATGCATTTTAGAAACAAATGCTTGAGCGAGAATACGCTGTTGCAATAGTGTTTCAACCCTAACAGCAAAAAGTCGACTTAAAGTCGACTATTCCGAAATATGACTTAGCGAAAAGTCGACGAATGTCCGCAGAAACGCCGACTTTACGTCGACTTTTAATCGGAAAGTCGACTTTCCGTCATCTGTGCTGTTAGGGAATCTTTATAAACATTTGTGTATACATGAAAACTCCAAGATGTGTACACAATGTTTACCAAAGTTGCATATTCTTGACCCCAAATCAAGTCAACAAGTCCTGTATCATTTTTCCTCGCGATAAACAGTTATCGAGATATATCGTCTGATGATTATTGAAAAACTCGAATGAGATATAGAGAATTCCTTAGCTCTTTTACTCGGTGGGGAAAAGCTCAGAGTTGGCGACATAAAAGTGAATTCTCTTGGAACTCTTCAAATGTTTCCAGAAACCGAGTGAAAAGGATTCATTTCATAATTCGGGAATCCATAAAACCTTACGACAATCAGTTACGCGGCTCTAGACGGATTTTTAGCTCGCTGCTGGCATCGACGTTTCACCTCGCATCGTCTTCTACTTTCTGCGCTCTCGCAAGCCAGTGACATTATTATTAAATGGCTGCGCTCAGCAGGAAAATAAAATCGTGAATCTGATTGGCATGTCTTAAATCGAGCCGAGATGTTACGCCAATCAGATTCACGAATTTTGCATAGCCGCTTTGTGCAGCCTTTTCTGCTGGACGCAGCCGTCGCGTTTACAGCTATGCGGGATTTCGCGTTTTGCGTGTCGCTCCCGTCACGTGCTCGTATATCTCGTCGGTACGACAGATTTCCTAACCTTCTCGAGTACGTCATATTTAGCGGTTGATTAATAATCGCGCGGTGCGCGAGGGCAATTATTTTTACCCTCTCGGGCCTCCGCTCTTACGCAGGAAGACGCCGAGCGCGAACGCGGCCTCGTCGAAAACCTAAGCAGCGTTCCCGAGCTAAATGTTTGCCAACACATGTATCTATTCTGATAAGTTACGGGATTAAAAAAAACAGATTACATAACATTCTCCGTTGCTCTGTTTACGTCGATATCATCAAAAGCATCTTACGTAGATCACGCGTTACATGATGTAACGAGGGGGACTCGGGGCTGTTGATATCCACGGATAGACAAAATATGGTCAAATTGCAGATAAAGTATGGCTGAGAACAGACCGGCGGAAGAGGCCGCGAACGGACGTTGCGACGCGAGGATGCCAGATGCGTTGACGTCGAGCGAGAACGGGCAGGTTCAAGAGTCGCCGAACGGTGCCAGGTACACGCTGGCCGGCATCAATCCCGGGACGGCGTTTAACTTCAGCGTCAGGACGGCGGAGCGCTCCAGGATATTCGCGGGCAACATCTCCTCCACCATTCAAGGGATTCGCCCTCTCATACAGCAGGCGGCGGTAAGTTGCGTCGCATCGCCGTTGCACGGCGACGTCGGAGGGTGGCCTTGATGCTCGGCTAATAGCTCCTTCTGTCGCCCACAGCCGAACATATCGTTGACGTCGCTCCTGGCCATTCATGGGCTTCACCGGAACCAGGTCCATCCGGTTGCGTTACCAAGCGACAGCTACGTCATCAATCTGGAAGAGCCCGCGGCGAACGACGCGAGTTCCCACGATGAGCCCGCGCACAGCAACCACCACCACCATCACCACCATCATGTGGCGTCGACGAACTTCTCGAGTAACGCGCACGAGACCGCGAGCGAGGTTGTCGAGAACCACGACAACAACGCCGCGGATAACGCCGCCAGCGGCAACGTCCAGATAGGCCCGGAGGCCCGGGCGATGCTGAAGGAGCTTCAACAGTACGTTCCCTTCGTCACCATCCTTCTCGCCAAGGGCCTCTACGATCACAGAGCCGGGATACTCACGTTCGTCGTGATGCTCGTCACGTTCATCCACGCTAATAACGACCTGAAGCGCGAGATCGCCAAACAGCACAATCGGAGCTGGTCGTTGCTCATGCTGATCCTGTGCTACATCACCGCCTGCATCGTCTTCGTCGTTTACACGTTTAATCTGTACACCCTCGCACCTTACGCCGAGCCGCTCACGATCTGGGACTTGCTCTGCTACGTCACGGTGATGGACTTCTTCCTTAAACTCATCACCATCATCTGCAAGGTCCTCTTGACCTGTCTGCCGGTACGATTGCTGGCATTTCAGAATCGGGTGAGTGCTCGCGTTGTCTCAACTTGTTGAACGGCGTGCAACGGAGTTGGCGTGCATCGGAAATAATGAGTGCAATTTCAGGGAAAATACTACCTCATGGTAGAAGCGATGTCGCAGCTTTATCGATGCGTCGCGCCTGTCCAGCCGTGGTTGTACTACCTGCTCGAGAGGTATCAGGGTCCGGAGAAAATTGTGGGCATCTTCTTCTCGATAATGTATACGATGAGCAAGGGTAGCGATCTACTGTCGCGTCTCAAACTGTTTCGCACCGCCGCGTGGAAACTGTTCCAAAACGTGGTATGCACAATTCTCGCGAGTATACCGTCAAGATTATCAAACTGTGATGTAATCACGTGCTGTGTAATGTTCTTCTTCTTTTTTTTTCTAACAGAGCCTCGGAGTATCCCCGTCGAAGGAACAGCTGATCGCAGCCGGCGGTATATGTGCCATTTGCCACGAAGAGTACACCACGCCGGTTAGGCTTCATTGTAAACATATTTTCTGTGAAACATGCGTCTCGACGTGGCTCGACAGAGAGCGATCGTGCCCCCTGTGTCGCGCGTCCATCACGGACGACCCGATTTATCGGGACGGCCATACCACACACTTCATTCAATTGTATTGATTCCGTCAATTATCTCTTTAGAGATAATAATTTTTGTACAGTTTTGTATTACTAGGAAATGTAAGAGATTCTGTTTACCGACCCAAACGTGTGTTTTCCATTATTCAACATGATCGAATAATCTTCAAATTTTTATATCCTTTGAGTTACTTCGGACGAAACTTTAAGAATAACAAATAATAGGCGATCTTTTAGTAAAACCAAATGCATTTCCAAGATGCTAGAAAGAATTGTACACGTTTGGACATGTAATATATGTATTGTACATAAATCCGTTTATATTTAGGAATTCTCTAGCGTGAGATTGATGGAATCGTGATAAGAAGAGTCAAGAACTGAGAGAGAACATCGATTCCCTCACAGATAACACAATCTTCTTTTACGGGTAATTTCAGAAGCATTTAAACAGGTTATCTGAAAGATAAATTGAAATTAGACATATTCAGTAAATCTTTAATCAATTAATTTTTCCGGGCTTTGCATATATACTTATATTTTAATATTGTTATTATTAAATATAATGAAAATTATATTAAATATATAATATTAAATGTAATGATTATTGTTAAAAATTGCTACTTCAAAGTGTGCTGTATGTGGCCCGTATGATTTTTCGTAAGAATTGTTTAGAATCTTTCGGGAATTTTCAGGGTATACTAGACTGCTCATAAGAATCATGTGTGATTAGCATTGTTTTTTTGTCGTGTAATGACGAAAAATGATATGTTTTAAATTATATCGAATAAGTAGATCCTTTGAAATAGCAATGTAATTAAACGAAAGATTCTAAAAAATGTACAACGCATTAAACACCGAAGAATCTTCCATTAACCTGCAGTTTATCGCTAATAAAAGTTGATTTAGGTTAAAAAGCGTTTCTGATTATACAACAAAAATTTAGGGAGGAAGCGCATCTGCTCATGTCAATGTTGCCAAAAAGTATCCAGAACTTAAACAAATTACAGAAAAGACATATACACTTTTTTTTAATTTAATACTTTATAGTACGTGACGTACGCATTTCACGCATATACTGTTCCGTATGTACAAGTATTATTTATTCGCATAAATATACAAAGTTAAAATCATTATGCTCTCGTATACTTCCTTTTAAACACTCGTACGTGGGCACGCGTGTGTGTACCGACGAAATTAAACGCCTGTCCGCGACGCTCAACCGAGGAAGTCGTAACTCGACACGTCGTCAAATTGCTGATTTTGTGTATTACCAGGTGCCATCGGTCTCGCTGCTAACTGCCCTCTCGGACCTACCATTTGCTGTTGCACTCCAAACACTTGACGAACGCTATACTGAGGCTGTGGCTGTGAAAACATTAATTGCAATTTGTGATGCTTATTCTACGTATCTGAGAATGTTAGTATAAATGAAGCTTATTGTTAGTTTCTTCAAGTTTTCGCGAGTTTTCACCTGCTGTAACAGATGTCTGAGACCAAGATTATTGGTGGAAACTGGGCGCATCAATCTTTGAGCGCCCGCCTGTTGGTTAGCCATAGCGGCCTGAGTGAGTCCTCTCTGTGCCTGTTGCGCCTGTGTGTGTGTAAAAATTATTTGTACGTCTCTCTCATACTACAAAAATATATTTATCGAATCAAGAGTCGTTCACCTCAAGCTGCTGCTTGTACTGCATTTCTTGCTGCTGCGCGACTTCTAGATTTTGTTGAATCTAAACAAGAATGTCGCAACCGCCGTAGGAATTTCTACACTTTTGAAAGTTACTTCTATTAGAAACATGTACTTACGTTTACTTCCAGTTGAGATTTATACTGCGCCTCTTGTTGTTGCGCGGCTTCCAACGTTTGCCTCAGATGTTGAATCTTGAGCAAATTTTGATGCCTGGCCATCTCTAGGTCGTCAAACGGTGGCCGTTGCTGACCGATCATACCTCCGGCACCAGCATTCGCTTGCGGGCCGCTAATTCCGCTATTCTGTAATGTAACGTTTGCTAAAGATCTAGTCAATAAATGCGTTATTCCAGAGAAATGCTAGCACGTTTGTATTACCTGCATATTCATTTGGGTCTGCGGGCCGCTGGTCGAAGTTAAAGTTTGCGGCGGAGCGGTGGACACGACATTCTGCGTTATCTGGCCACCTCCCATCGCCATAGTATTTGTTTGCGACATAAGAATACCCCCCTGCGTGCCTGTGGTAGGCATGGGTGCGGGAATCGCATTGCCCGGTCCAGGATTAGCCTAACACAGTCATACAGTTACTCCCTGATCTCAATTCGTGTATAATAACTTACTCGTAACAACTCACCTGTCTCACGGAGGCGTTTTGAGACGTTTTCTGCTGCTGTATAACCTTACGAAGTCGATCTACAAAAGCTGTTTGGTCGTTTGGAATGAAACCAAGATATGTCTTCTTATCGGCAGTATATAAAAGTATAAGTACTTTTATCTCGCAAGCTGGACTTGACGATGCAGAAGTGAAGTGGACACAACCTGCCTGAGATACGTTGAAACTTGAGTATTATTGCGGAGATTGCGCCGGGTACATGGATTATTCGCAGCAAACGAAATAAGACACGCGAGTTTGTTACGCGGTATGCGTGACGAAAACACTTACAAATCCAGCAGTCATCATTTTTGTTAAAGATTCCAATGCTTCACACGGCGTCGGGTGAAATACAACGGACTTGGAATTCTTTAGATAGGTACCACCGATACTCCCTATCAATTGCTTCGGCATCAATTGCATTATCAGCTTCGGCGGCCATGTATCCGCTTTCCTGAAAAGCAAACCAGCCACGTGAGATAAAAGCACGGGGAAATTATGCCGACACTGTCAAGCATAAATTACATGAGCAGCGTACAATTCTGGATCCCCGTCTTTCGCATTAGCCAAAACCTGACACGGCACGTGTCTCGTTTGCTTTTGCGCGTCCGTCGGATTTTTGGCCTTTTCGATCCATTCCACGATACCCTGCCAGATGTTCTGTCGCTCGCGCGGCTGCACAATTTGTACTTGATTTTGTACTGTACCAGTAGAAACGTTGCCCTAAAAAAAAAAGGAAAAAAACCGGTTACAATGGAATCAGCATTATTCTCTTTTCTCATTATGTGTTCGCGTAATCTTTGCTCGCGGCTTAGAACAGCTCTCAATTTACAGTTTATCAAAATATTGGGTTGAACAAAAGTTTGTTCCGTTTTTTAGGCAAAAGATGGAGGTTTGTAAAATTTAGCGCGAAAGCTCGCAAACCACTTTAAGCACATCCGTTTACCTGTCGCGTGCACCTTAAATCTTCATATTCTGTTCGAAAAATTTCGTAGAAATTTAACAACGTAATTTGATTACTTGGGCCTGAGGATGAGTAATCTGTTGCGTGATGGAAGATACCGAGACAGGTGCTTGCTGCGAAGCTGCGACAGTCTGTGGCACTTGAGTGGGCACAGACTGGCTAATACAAGATGTGGCGAGTTGCGATCCCGGTTGGCTGTGAGTCGACTGAGCAGCCATAGACATGGTAACCTGTTGGACACTTTGCTGTTGCTGCTGCTGCTGCTGTTGCTGCTGCTGTTGCTGCTGCTGCTGCTGCTGCAGCATTGTCAAGCGCAGTTGCTGCTGCTGCTGCGGCGTGAGTTGCTGCTGTTGTTGCTGATTAGCCGCCATAACGTTATTTCCAGCTACTGCAAAGTGAACACGACGGAGTTTATACGTCCAAGCGAATCGCGTGGATACAAATGACAAGAGCGACCATGCTCTTACCATCCAATCGTTGACTAAACGCAGCTACGTTGAGCCCCAACGACGAAGGCGGTTGCGTCAATTGTGCTATCAGCGCACTGCCTTGCGTATTTGCGGGCGCGGTCGCGCCCGGCGCTATGAACGGCCGCATCCACGCTCTGGGCCTCGTAGCTAAGTTCACTCCTCCCGGATGGTAGCTCGGCGGCGCGGCTATCTGAGGATTGTAAGGCGGCCGCGCGGCGTTCATCGGCGCCGCCATGGACGGCGTTACGGTCTGATGGACAGAGGGGATGTTCTGAGGTGGGGCTTGGTTTCTGAACGGAGGACCCTGCTGCTGATTCGGCGGGGCGATGTTCTGCTGCACCTGATTAGTATTCGGACTGTCGTTGCTCTGCAACGGGCTAAGCGGTATCTGCGCCGCGGTGGCCGTGGTGTTGTGAACGTTACCGCTCATTTGGGGGCTGACCGGTCGCTCCTTCAGATTGTAATTTCTCAGGAGCACCAGGTGCCGCGGGTCTTTGGCGTAGTTCTTCGTTTGCGAGGACTGCAAATCGCCGCCAGCTTTCTCGAACAGCTTATACAATGCCGAAATTTTCCTCGGCGATAATATAGAGATGTTGATGTTCCTCTGAAAAGTTACGCGCGTACATTGCCACCGTACGTGTTCACATCGTACGCCTTATTGAGCGCTTTCTAACTTTTACGTCGCTCACCTCTTGATAAAGGGCAGCCAATTGCTCGATGGTGTGACCGGCGAACTTGTAGGTTTCCTGAATCATAGTTTGATACGGCGGCGAATTACATATCAAAATACAATGTTTCTGCGAAGCGGTGCTTGGCTCCCGTCTCAGCTGCAAGTCCTCGAAACATAGTAATCCTGTGGCAAGACCCTCGCCTATGTTGGCAAAGAATTCGCCCTTTCCGCCGATCGTTCTAGTACACGAAACGTTCTTATTGATCAAGTAAATCAATCGATAGAAACAATTTTAAGAGTGGAAATTAATTTATTCGTGCACGAAAGTCATCTACGAGAGGCAATTGTGTTCACAACTCACTCGAGCTTGTCCAGAACCATCAGTAGCTTGTGGGGATTGGAATAAGGTCCAAAAGTCTCCGTGCACGGCGACGGCAAGCAATCGGCAGCATGATAGACAACTATTCCGTACAGAGTCGTGCTGTTCTGTTATACAAATTCCATTTGGTAAAATCAATTGCGACTTGATCAATTCCTGTACAGATAAGATTAACAAATACAACTGTTTACCTCAGAGACGTATTCCCTGTCTTCTATGCCACCTTGACTGAAGTATCTGCAATGTAGGGAGCAGATCGATTAGAAAGGTTCTCGTTTTATAGGAAGTCAATGTATAATTAACGTTTGTAATAGAAACTTACTCCAACGTTGGAATAACGTAATTCGTTTTGAGATCATTGAGGTACGCGCCGTTGGAGGCCGTTCCCTCGATGACAAATATAACGTCAGCCTGCATCCCATGCTCAGTTGGTCCTGTCACCATTGTCCTAGAACACAAGAATCTTATACGGGCGCTGTCCAGCAACCAGTACACAGACGACACTGAGTAACACAGTGAATCGTTTAATCTTTGCTGATTCTTGGCGTTTCACCATGTCAATCTGAGTCTCCTGCTGGAATGCACCCTGTATCATCTAAACACTGCTCACTAATATGCGCAGAGGAAAGTTTTCCATTGAGACAGTAGGCCTTCAACGTCCAGATTCAATGAAAAATCTTTTCTCGCCATGCATTTCCCACCAAACACATTTCACTGCAACGGCAATAAATGCATGCTGGAACCAACAGATGATGCCCCGTTAATTTTGCAGAAACTCTGCCATCTCATAATAGGAGACCCCTCTGTGCGTGCGTGTGTGAGACTGCAAATAATTTTTGTCTACAAAGGCTTCTATTATTCAACTCTGGTGACGGTAAAAGTGCGAGGGCTCAGTGTGGCAATTCGACCTCGTCGAAGTGTAAAATTGATATTTCAATGGGCTAAACTTAGCACGAAGTTAATGACATATTGGATACCTCGGGCTAACCTAAACGCGCTTTCCAAACCCGCAGAATCCGAAGTTGTTCGAAGGTGACGAATTTTTCCTCTCTCCTTCACAAACTTACGTTCAATTCAAGTCCACAGGTTCGGACGCAACACTTGTCTACCAGCGCGTTCGCGAAAATGCAAAACATAAGAGCAAGGCCTTCGTTTCCCACCTCGCTGACAGAAGCCGTCTGCGACTCTGCGTCGTGTTCGCAATCGAAACATAAAGCCTCCGCTACAATGATTCTCGGTTCTGTCTACAATGGTCGTAGTCGTAAGAATAATCGACTGCGATTGGTCAATTCTTAAGCCTCCGCTACAATGATTCTCGGTTCTGTCTACAATGGTCGTAGTCGTAAGAATAATCGACTGCGATTGGTCAATTCTTATCGAGCGACTACGACTACGACCATTGTAGACAGAACCGAGAATCATTGTAGCGGGCTTACAGCTTATTTAAAGCAAGATTGTG
>NW_011967163.1:271151-278381 GCF_000949405.1 Vollenhovia emeryi | reverse complement strand
GAAGCCGTCTGCGACTCTGCGTCGTGTTCGCAATCGAAACATAAAGCCTCCGCTACAATGATTCTCGGTTCTGTCTACAATGGTCGTAGTCGTAGTCGCTCGATAAGAATTGACCAATCGCAGTCGATTATTCTTACGACTACGACCATTGTAGACAGAACCGAGAATCATTGTAGCGCAGGCTTAATTGATTCTCTGTCTCCTCTTTAGAGAACAGGATAGAAAAAGCTAGGGAGCCGACTGAACTCTGGTTAACAGCTGACCAACGTTTGTGAAGTTGGCCCTTAATGGTTTAAACAATAACGTTTACATAATAATGGTACGATTGTGGTGCACGAGTTGTACGAGGGTCGCCTTCGGATGTTACGAGGCGGCCGTTTGACGTTTCGTCACGCAGAACGTGTTCGATGCCGTGCTCTCTCGTGCCTCGTAGGATCGTCGTGTTTGCACGCGTCCGCCGAACTCTGGCTCTGTTATTGAACGGTGTTTTTCATTGTTTGGCCGAATCGTCGCTGTCGATCTCAAAACACCAATAATGGCTTCGTCGTGTATCGATCAAACCGTAATCCCTTCAGGCGACTTGACGAAGGTGATGTTTACAGGTTACGCGCCCGGCGAGCTGGCAGTCTCGCGGCGACGTCGGTGCTGGACGACGCAGCTCTGAATACCGCGGACGGGAGACAGCTATCCATTTCTGAAAGTCAGCTGCGAACAAATCGAACATGGTGATTTTCATTTTAATCTCGCTCCAACCAACCTTACGTCGCGCAGTTGCTGGAGATTTAAATTGTCTTTCTAAAATATTAAAGCGGTAATTGGTTTAATCTTGATCCAATCAGCTTCGTCGCGCGTTCCTTTTTAATTCCGTACTTGAAGTTACTTTAAATTGCTAGAAATTTTGACAGTCTTAAATTTCTAAAATATTAAAGTGGCAATTGGTTTAATCGTGATCCAAGATACTTTGTCGCGCATTCCCTTTTCATTCCGTACTTAAATTTATTTAAAATTGCTAGCAATCTTGTCTATCTTTCCAATATATTAAAATCACTTTGATATTTAAAAAAACTGTGCAAGCAAAAGCGTATGCCCTGTGCACGCTCGTCTACTTGGAGGGTAAAACTGTCGTGACAATCCCCATTTTTTTTCTTTCCCACAGGCATCCACGTCCAAGAAACCGAAAACGGATGCCCAAGAAACCAAGAGCAGCGCCTCCAACAAGACTGTCTCCAAGATAAAAAGCCCTGAACTGGATGCCAAGTTGGCCGATGTAAGGGAAGCCTTCGATCTGTTCGATCCGAACGGCACTGGAAAAATGGCTACCAAGGATCTTAAAGTTGCCCTTCGAGCCCTGGGATACGAGCCGACGAGGAAAGAGATACAGACACTCGTGGAGTCCGTTGCTCCAGAATGCCCCAATGAGTTGTCCTACGAGGAATTTCACAGAGTGATAAAAATCAAAGTGTCAGAGGAGGATTGCATAACCGACATAATAAGGGCGTTTCGTCTTTTCGACGACGACAAGACGGGGAAGATATCCTTGAAGAATCTGAAGAGAGTTGCGATCGAATTGGGAGAAGATTTGACCGACGAGGAGCTGCTGGATATGATCGATCAGGCAGACAAGGATGGTGATGGGCAAATATCGCTAGATGAATTTGTAACAATTTTTAAGGAAATGTCGTGTCTGTAAACGTCGATGTTCGTAACTTAAACTTCGCATTAAGTTAAAACTGCACATCTACATCAAACGTTAATTCAGACGACGCATATTTAAGTTAATAACGTGTATACTGTATTTGTATATTTTATACGGAAGACTGATGTTTAAACGAAATTATCTCTCGGTATTTGTCAGCGACATTTTTCGTAAATGTTTTATAATGTGTGAAAATAAGTAGCATTAACATTTTGTCATTATCTGATTCGTCCTTTTTAATCGCGTTTCCCTAAACTTTTACCTTTCCACCTCTTCTCCCCCGTGCAAATCGTCAACACGGTTCAAGGGGTGTTTTTTATTGCTGCACTCCTGAACTAGTGCACACTGGTGCAATGAGCTGGAATGAGAGGTAATCTATTTGTTTCATTTTAACTTATTGCACTAGTTCAGTAGTGCAGTAATAAAGAACAGGCCTAATTTCAAATTTATAAGATGCAACTGAAAGATGTAGACTATATAGCTATCGATATTTTATCATATTCCGTTTACTTATCTAATGTAAGAAGTGAGCTAGTTAACAAATAGTCGAGTATTTATTTATATTATATTATTTACATTCAGCGTCGAGATGGCAGCGTCGATTACCGATCTGACCAGCTTCGCTCTCGCTTTCGCCATTTCCAATCCTTTGGAAAGTAGACTCTGAGAGATTGAAATTCCACCTGTATTAAATTTAGAATCACTATTATACGAGATGCATAACTCGATAACAATAGAATCACGCAGAGCCTATTCAAGTACGGTCCTGGTTAGAAAGGTTGGCCGACGTTTTGCAATAAGTTTTCGGAACATTCGTATTATCGCGTAGATATTGGTATTAATTCCTTTGCTCTAATAATGCGTCACTGCACATATTCGTGAGCAAAAGCTGAATCTCTCGCAAGATTGACTGCATTTCCAACAATTTATCACAAAACGTTGGGCAATGTGTACACTGTATTTGTATATTTTAAACGGAAGACCGATATTTTCACGCAATTATCTTTCGGTATTTGTCCGAGACATTTTTCGCAAATGTTTAATAATGTGCAAAAATAAGTAGCATTAACGTTTTGTCATTAACATTTGATTCATTCTTTTTAATCGCGTCTTCCTCAACTTATATCTTTCCACCTCTTCCCCCGCACAAATCGCGAACACAGTTTAATTTCAAATTTATAAGATGAAACTAAAAAAATGTAGACTTTCTTTCCGGCCACGACTATACAAATGATTCACGCAGTGTTACTGTATTTTCACAAACATAAAGTACGCACCAGGCTTATGTACGTAGCAGAGCTCTTCTTCGTCGTCCATCACGATAGAGAATCTTCCCAACGACAAGTCCTCCTCGTCGTCCGTGGGATCAACTATCAACAGTTGTCTGCGAACGCAAGTAGACGAATCAGGAAGGCGAGATACACACTAGGTGTCTGTTACAATGAATTAAAACTGACTTATCAAATACCGCAAACGATGTGGAAACCGGTAAGGTCCTTACGGTAAACGTCTTCCTATTTTTCGGGTGTACGACAGTCACGTCGGTCTCCTTGTTGTAATTTACCTCGGGCAGGGTCACTGCAAAAGAAATTCTCTCTTCCAGTACGAAAAGGCAATCGGAGGGATTGGATATTGCCACGTGTTTCCCGGGCACTTACGCGTTTTGAGTGCCGCCATCAGTGCTCCGGTGCAAGCGTCTATGACCGACCCATTGTAATTCAGACACAGGAGGTCGCAGTACAAGACCCACACCAATTTACCTCTGCAGATGCAGAGGTCTTGCAGGTTGAGCGCCGCCGAATTGTTCAAAATGATGTCTATCGATTTCGAGAGCACCTGCGCCTGCTCGCTCGGCGGGCCCGGGCGAAACTTGGAGGAGCACAGAGGGGACAGTTCCACGTTCGGTACCACGTAGCCGCGATCTGGAGTATCCGCCTTTGGCGTCGCAAATTCCTGAGGCAATATCAATTAATCGTCGCTTTAACGGTGGGCTCGTCTTCTGTCGCTGCATTGGCAAACCAGCGCAGTAAGCTGGATCGAAAAATGTACTTGTCTCGCTCTAATTTATTACACCAGTTCAGCGCAGCGATAGAAAACAAGCTCAGCGTCGTACACGCAAACACATCTGTTACATTAACTTTCTCAAGTAATATGCGTGCGTTTTCAAGGACATGAAAATATGTGAACATTGCGAGGCGCGCTTACAGCCTTAATACCGCAGACCACAGTTGTGTCGCCCAATTTGAATATCGCCGAGCTGTCCGCTTGCACGATCGACGAGACGTTTACGCTCACCGGGCGAAACGACAAGAACTTTCGGCCGTCCGTCCGTATGTCTTGCTCCTGCAAATGTATAGAAGATTTTGTGTAATATGCTTCTCTTCGGTCGGCACGTGCAAGATACTTACGAGGTGATCGTGCAGATATTTCACAGGATGGATCGTTCTGCAAACAAAGTGGATAATAAAGTACCATTCGAGACGAAATAAGCGTTACAGTCTTTTGCAAGCTAGGTATAAATGTTTTCTCGCGAGACACGAGAATCTACTTCTTTTTTCATTGTCTCGAAGGGAAAAGATTTCTATCTATCGCGCACTCATTAATTGAAATAAGTAGTTTGAAACACGAGAACGCACTTGTATTGCAAATCCATTTTTGTGTGAATTTTCAGCGACTGAACTCGACGGCTTCTTCGCTCGACAATTGCGGCTGGCGTGTTGCTTGTCAGATGAAAATAAGACGGCGTGGTTATAAAAAGTTAAAAAGGGGGTAATGTTTACAAGCCGGGAACACGAGTGAAGTTTCTTCTCGGCTCGAAACGTATCTAAATATTCGTACATCGATACATCTACTCCGTCTGTTCTTTTTGGCTAAACTGGCTGCGCTAGTTCACAGTTTATCTTCTTCCCTCTGCATTGGAAAGAGGAAGGTAAACGCTGAATTAGTGTAACCAGTTCAGCTAAAAAGTGCACAGATGGTGCAGATCCTTCGACTGTGGCTTTGACTGTAAACTCGTATAGATAGACAACTTGTCTCCAAGGGGAACCAAAGCAGGGGGTCCAAACCACGGAGTCCGAAATTCCCTTTCACGAACATGCAATTTTAGCGTCGATAAATCTCGGGCTCGATCGTGAATTTTTTCTGCACAAAAAAAGAAAAATTAAAAATGCCGCTTTATAAAGAATCGAGGTTACCTAACCTCGATCAATTATAAAGTGAAAGCTTACGGTCGATTATTCTTAAGCGTGGTCTACAATGCGAGTCAGGGTGCCGTCACATGCAGCGTAATCTGCGTAAGCGTATTCTGCGTATTCTAGTAATTTAAGTAAAAGTTACGCCATTCTAAAAGTCGGCATTCACATGGAGCGTATTTTGCTGAATTGCGTAAAATGCGTAACTAATATAACCAATAGCTGATTAGAGTTTCTCTTGTATACGATAACAGAAATGCTAAACGAATTTGTGATTGGTTATTGTAACCTACGCGTCTCGCAAAGTACGCTTCATGTGAATGCCGACTCACAGAGTCGTAGTCGTAAGAATAATCGACTGCGATTGGTCAATTCTTAAGCCTCCGCTACAATGATTCTCGGTTCTGTCTACAATGGCCGTAGTCGTAAGAATAATCGACTGCGATTGGTCAATTCTTATGCGACTGACTGAATTGACCAATCGCAGTCGATTATTCTTACGACTACGACCATTGTAGACAGAACCGAGAATCATTGTAGCGGAGGCTTTACGCGAGCCAATCGAATGACCGCGATGCTTCACGAACAGACCAGCGGCGATAACCGTCGGCCCCCGCGATACTACGATGATTGGTCAATTCTTATGTGTCTGACGAAATTGACCAATCGCAGTCGATTATTCTTACGACTGCGACTCGCTTTGTAGACCACGCATTAAGGCTCGTTCACAGTCAATTCTTATGTATTCGACAATCACCCGAAATATCTCTCGAAATATTTCGTAGCCGGTAAAATGATCTGTACTTGCGCGAATCCGCGAACGTGTACGCGAATATCCGTGTATGTGACGCGCGTAAACGTGTAGCCCGCGTATACCTCAACAGGGAAATATTTTGAGAATTATGTGACAAAGTCTGGATAAAACTTGGAACGCTGGAATTATGCGCGTACATATGTCGAACAACATATGCAGAAACGGAGAAACTTTCATCAAATTTTCATAAATATTTGCGCACGTATCACACACACACACACGGATACGTCACATACACAGGTACACGTGAACGAAGGTACCTTAAATTCGTGCACATGGATTAACGTGTACCCGCGAATCTTGAAAACGCGTATCCAATCGAGGGCTCTAAAATAAGCGCGCACTTAAATTCACACGTCCGTTGGAAAAGACAATCGACGAATTCGCGGCTCTCCTCTACGGTAGACAGCCATTCCACGGCCATTCTCTTTCCGCATCGCCAAGTGCACACTACAAGAAACGAAGAAGACGTCAACGACAGGATCACGCACGTAATTCCGTGCCGTTCGTACCGCAATTCGAAGGCCAACGCGACGCACGTTCGACTACGGCGCGGCTCGCCGCTCGTCTGGCTCGAGCCGCCGCGCGCCGCAGTGACGTCACTCGAGCCGCCGCGCGCCGCAGCGATCGTCGCTTGTTTGTCTCGAGCCGCCGCGACCGCTACCACGCTCCGGGGTCAAGGAACTTTCCATTCGCCGCAATATCGTTCGGGCCGCCGTGCCGGTACGTACGCTACGGGGTGATGTGCGCGATTATTCCCTGCGAAATTAATCGACACCACGGCGAGCGATAACTTGTGATACGGGAAGCGGATACGTCGGATCGCCGCCTACCGTTCGCGCTCGCTCTTCCTTCTATGTAATTTGAATACAGGAGAGCCGCGAGTGTGTCGATTGTTCATCGGTAAAAGACATGTGAGTTTACGCGCTCGTTTGAGATACACCGCGCGAGTGATATTACAGTGGATATTCAGATCGCGTCGCCGACTCGACTCGCATAGTATCGCGCAGTAGCGGTGGGGGTGGCTGCCGGTTAACGGCACCATGTTGGCCTGTTCGAGAAGCATCGCGAAGTGCCGCGGACGCGCAACGGACCCGGTCTCCTTCGTCGACGGTCGTCGCGACGCTCTTCGCGACGCTGGTGAGTTATATCGCTTAAGTTGAGCGATCGCGGCGTAGACTATTCAATACTCACGCGTCGGCGATCCACCGAGACGCGTAAATCTCGCGGAAACCACCCCTCCCCCCCCCTCGGCCGTGATCTTCGTCGCAGCCCTGGATCCTCGCGGCGCCGCGGGTGTACAGAGCTCTCGACTCTCTCGTTTAGAAGCACCCGAGTTTTCCGCGCGTAACGCGAGTGAAATGTTGACGCGAGATCGCCCCGTTGAACGCTCGCGTGCGGTTTGCGAGACGCGTCCGAGGCCTCGCGTATCCCCCGAGTTCCCGCCGTTTCGTGCGACGCCATCGCGGCGGCTCGTGCGCCCGCGCGCGAGTGTATCTCTTTTTTTCGTCTTTCGTTTTTTCGTTGTA
>NW_011967163.1:267079-270486 GCF_000949405.1 Vollenhovia emeryi | reverse complement strand
CTTCGTTTTAACGGAAATCGCGTCGTTTGTGCCGAGTGTCAGTGCGAAATCCGCGAGGAATCTGCGAGGAATCTGAGAGGAAGTGGCGGTCCTGGAGGCATCGGGCAACGGCGGAGCAACCTCTGGTGAGTACAATTATTTTATGCATTATTCCTGCGTTAACTTGATCCCGCGAATTGCTTTTATTCGTCTTTCCGTCTCTTCGACTCGACCGTTCGAACGATTCGCACGAGCATTCGTCACACGTTGTTTTACGGAAAAGGTTCGCGTAAGTAACGTACAGAAACGGTCGACGTAGGTCTAGATAAAATTTACGACACGATCCCGCCATTTCTATTATTATTGTACATATCTCGGGCGAAATCTTGTTAACATTATTTTAATATGAATTCTCCGTTTGTGTGTTACAGGTCAACGCAACGTAAAAAACTCCGCCGCTGCGCATCAGGTCGGTGAGTAACAAGTTTTTTTTTTACCAAGGTAACGAATCTACGCCTCGTAGATGGTAGAACGTAGACTGTAGAATGTAGATGATGAAACAGTAGATAAATTCTGTAGATTCGTTACCTGAAAATGGATGGATTACAATATAATTTCTTATTCTGTTTGATATATTTAGTCTGAATGATTTATTGACGTATTCATGGAACTAATCACTGACGACCTATCCATTTTCAACATATTGATATGTAAAATATGACGTGAGATTTTAAATATTTTGTCAAAAACTCTGAAAAATTTTAAATTACTATTGTACGTTATTGGTGATTATTCATTATCTACACTGATAAAAAATATCTGAATAAAAAAAATTACTTTATTTAAGAAATTATTCATTAGGTGGCTCCTAATAGCTTATTAACTTAAATTAAAACGTACATTTCTTTAATTTAAGTATTTATTAAATATCAAACAGTAGATAATTTTAAATTAATAAAATTTAAGATATAAGTTTCACAGCGAAGAAAATTAGATTTCTTATTTGACGCAAACAATGATTTCATTTATTAAATAGTATTTTCTATCTCATGAAATCTTTAGTTGAATGCAGAAAATATAATGATTTACATTAATTTACTTAATGTAATACACAGATTTACTTGAAATTTGCTATTTTGACTTAAAATAAATATTTATTTCAGTAAAAAAATAATTTTAAGTAAATCTGTTTATTCAGTTTAAAAACTTTTTTGTCAGTGTATAATATATTTCAATTACGCTAAGTAATATAAAACAATTACAATATCAGTATCTATCATGCAGTCCTTTAAGTTTGAATCTCACGTCATTTATTCTGTATATGTATCTCGGTGTACACCTTCAAGATGCGTCTTGCATGAACAACATGCATACGCAAACGCATCTGCATACATTCGCGATCGGTTTTCGCGTTCGCGTTTCGCGATCGGATTTTAAAAACATTTTCAAAATATTAGTACTTTTTAAATTTCGTTCATATTAGAAATACGGATAAATTAACGCGGAATATAATTAAAATTAGTATAACGCGAATTGAAATGTTTTTTTTTACAGACTTAAATTTTGAATTCGAAGATTGAGTCACAAAAAGACAGTCGATACTCGCGAGTAAATAACGGGAGTAGAAATGTATTAAATTAGTTTTATGCAGTAAATTTTTCGAATTAAAATTCTTTCTTAATTAACCTCTCGTCGTGTATTTTTCGAATTAAAAATGTTTCTTAATTAACTTCTCGTCGTATATTTTTCGATACGATCGTCGCTCGCATACGTAATATTTGTCGGTTACGATAACAAGCCGACAATGGAAGGAATTTTCTTCCTTCCTGATCTGGTCAAAATGACCAGACTGTATGGCCAGAAGCATCAAAAAGGTATGTCCAATCTGGCCCGACGAGGGAAAACTGAATACAACGAGCCAATAGTGGTCAATATTGGCCACTCTGATAGAGTATGTAAGTCAGGTGACTTACGTACTAATTTTATTTCTTTCATGTGTCAAAATTTCGGGTGGGTTAATCTTTTTTTATGTGTCCTCGTATGTGTGCGAGATTGAAAAAACTTTTATTAAATTCCATCGCGCGCGTATTATAACCCCAAATCGGACCTTTCATAAATCGCGTCGCGGTTTTAATAAAAGACTTTAAAAGAGACTTTAAAAAAACTTTAAAAGACTTTAAAAAAGACTTTTAGGTCTATTTAAAAAAAATTGAAATACGGATAGGTAGGAAAAATGAATAGGACTATACATTAGAATATGCATAGGGATTCGGGTAGGCAGACACAGAGGGACATAACTCGGTAAGATAGATAAAATTTTAACTGCAACATAATAAGAATGAATATAGTATGTAAGTAAAGTGATGTACACTAGTAATCACTGATGCCTTCTCATATGAATTGAAACATATGTGAAACACATATACATTTTCCATGTTTGCAAAATGTATAAATGTATTGACATGTGCACAAATTTATGTGGAAAGGCATCAGTGATTCCTAGCGTACACCAGGAATCACTAATAACTTGTCATATGAATTTAAACATATGTGGAACACATGTACATTTTTCGTGTAGGTTTATGCAAAATGTGTAAATGTGTTGATATGTGCACAAATTCACGTGGAAAGGCATTAGTGATTCCTATAGTACAAAATAATTTAATATCTTTTATTTGTCAAAATTCGGGTGGGTGATTCTTTTTTATATTTCCTCGCGTGTACGCGAGATTGAAAAGAACCAACCCTATTAAATTCCAATCGCGCGCGCACTGTAACCTCACAAATCAAACCTTTTAAAAATCGCGTCGCGACTTTAATAAGAGACTTTTAAGTCTATTAAGTTCAAACACGGGTAGGTAGGAAAATGTCTAGGACTATATAGCGGAATACGGATAGATAGGGTTACAAAAATTATATTTATTATTATAACATCATGAAATATATTATTATATTTAATAATGTAATACTAATAAATATAATTATTGTCATGACTTTTAATCAACCAACTTTACAGTGAATATATTTATCGTAAAATGTATTAAATTGTATTGAAATAATTATTAGGAATATTACACCCAGAAAAAGCTTGTTTGGAATGAAACGAATTTATTTGAATTTGGACCTTACTAGACTTATTTAATTTCAAAGAAATAATTTCTTTACCTTAAGCACAATTTTATTTGATTGCGGCTGAAATTTCTAAGAGCATTTACATCTATTTCTTCAAATGTACACTGAAAAAAAATCTGACAGATTCAACCAGTCGTCTGTTAGAAAATGGACGAGTCAGAATTCCCTTTAGGATTTACCAGATTTGTAGTGAAGTCTAGCAAACTTCTGGTTATGAAATATCATTCATGGTAAATCCTAAAGGAACTCTGATTCGTCCATTTTCTAAAGCCTTGTGTCCACGATCCAAGAACTGT